>NC_134484.1:276388267-276503267 GCF_040206685.1 Ascaphus truei | reverse complement strand
ATTTTTGACATTTAAGTACAAGGTAGTAACAGCACCTCTACAAAAGTTATGATCTCTTGCATTAGGAATGAGTAAATTAATTTAGATCAGAATAAAACCGTACGCATATGGAGAAATTCAGCTCGATCTTGAATCCTAGTCACGACTGGAAATAAATGTGCAAATTTTCATGTACACATCTAAAATAATCTGTAGGTTTCAGACAAACTTTTCATGATATTAGCAGATAGCACAAGGACTAAGGTTTTTGTTGCGCTACAATAATATTAGAGAGCCTACAAAAATATGTAAGTAGCCTAACAAACTTACACAGATCTGTGACAAGACCCCTAAATGAAATCTAATTTTAATATAAATTCACTAATATCACGACGAAAATAGTTTATATTACTCCCGGGAGCTACAAGAATATATAGCTTACAACATAGGATAATAAACCCGTGAAAACAAAACATCTTTGTATCACCTGCTTTTTTTTCCTCGCTAACTAATATAGGGTAGCAGGATTGTTCTGTAAAACTGCCCAACCTTCATCCTCGGCAAACCTGTTCTTCTTTCTAATGAAGGGAACCATTTAAAAAAGGGGATCAGAGAGCACATAAAAAAAAAAAGTAGCCTAACTATTCACACACTTCCCATATGAATTGCGCATCAAACAAAGCTATCTGACGTTTTGCTGTCGCTCCTTCCTAGGAAAGCAAGCTGTTAAACATTGCAAAATGACTTGGCTTGCTGAAAATGTACCAAGGAAAAATACAATTATAAACTAAAGCTTAATTAATGCTACATACAGATGTAGCCAGACTTACTGTCACATGGAAAGTGGCAAGAATACAACACAGCAGGAAGCCCGGATACAGAGATATGGACCCCCCACAGGTCGCTGTGGCTTTTACCTTCTCCAGAGCTGCAGCATTTTGATTTTTTGGTCGCGGCTTAGGGGGACAGCAAGTCTGGCTACATGTGTAGTTTAATAAAATACATTTTGAAGTACGAGAAAATAAACTGCCAACATTTGAAGAAAAAAAGGAAATTCCCAAAACTTGAAGTGACGATTTTGTTACGCTTGCTTGGGTGTGGCACAGTGATTGAGGTGTAAATTCAAGGATTCAATTCCAGACTCCGGTGTTTGCTCTGCATTTACTCTGATTTTGAATAAATCTTTCCCCTGTTTTTTTTATCTTAACCACGACAATGAGTATGATACTGAAGATCTTTTTTTTTAAAAAATACATTTATTGCAGTTTGCTCTTGTAAAATGCCCAAGGATTAAGATAGAAACATAAGAAAACCTTTTTTTTTAATCTGAGAAAAACTGAAAAAAAAAAATTAGAATGATGAAGATATTCTGTTAGAATATACCTAATTAGAACTCTTGCTCCAGTCTTGGTCCCCACTCTCACCTATATCTTCAATCCCTACCTATCCTCTGGCACTTTGCCATCCTCCTTTAAGCATGCAGTGGTCCCACCTATTCTCAAAAATACCCTACATGCCTTACTAACTACCGCTCTGTATCCCTCCTGACTTTTGCATCCAAACTGCTTTCGTGGTCTCCTGTATGATGAATTTTCTGAAATTCCATGGAATTCATTCATCTGAAATTCCATGGAGCCTTAATCTGTTTTTTTTTGTACAGTTCACACAACAGCGACGTTGCTCACTAAAGTAGCCAATAATCTACATTAAGCAACATCCCATGGTCATTTTTCCCTACTCTCTCTCTTTGCTTCCTTTGATACTGTCAATTACTCTTCTCCCTCATATTTTAAACTCTTGGTATCAGGAACAAAGCTCTATCCCGTTCTCATCATACCTCTCCCATCGCACATTTTCATTCCCTGTTGCGAACAGGTCTTCATTTTATGTTAATCTGTCTGTTTGTGTACCTCCGGGCTCTGTTCTGGCATCTCTCCTTTTCTCTCTCTACACACTGTGACTTGGTGACCTCATCAACTCTTTTGGCCTTAAGTATTATATCTATGAAGATAATACGCAGATATATCGCTCCATCCCAGACCTCACACATGCAATCCAGTCCCAAGTCTCTAATTGCTTTCTGATTATATCCTTGTGGATGGTGTTCCGCTGCCTTAAATTTATTATCTCTAAAACTGAGCGCCTCATATCTACCTCTTAACCTGGCCCAATATCTCCTTTTTTTCAACCCAGTAAATGGTGCTACCATCTATCATGTCGCCATAGGTTGCCAAAGGGGGAGATTTTACTCCTCCCTTTCCTTCTCCATTCACATTCATGGAATGGTTAAAATGTGTTGCTTCTTCCTCCATCATATTGCCAAGATCTGCCCTTTCCTCTGTCAGTCTACTGCTACAACTCTAAACCATGCCCTTATCCTCTCCTGTCTAGATTATTGTAACATACCGCTGACGAAGTTGAGACATTAGGGGGTCTGACATAACAGCATTAGGATCAAAGCAGCCATTTTGTTTGACTATTTTCAGTCCGCCATCTTGTCTTGTCTTTGTGAGTTTTAATGTCATCATTCTATGTGAAGAAATCTGTGTGAAACAGAGAATGGAATGTTTTCGTTCCTAGCTGACTTTATTGATCGTTCCTCATCCAATCAGCATCCAAATTGAAAGTGTAAACAGGCCAGATATTATGAGAAAGCCTCGTTAGTAGTCTAAGATAAACTGTTTCTCAACTGACATCACATTTAACCCCATAATGATTTTTAGCTTACAGACAGTTATCCAGTATTATTATGTATTACAAAATGACATCAGCTTTAGTATTGTTATGTATTACAAAATGAGGTAATATTAGTGACGTGCAAGCCCCCCCATAAAGGGGTGGAGCTTTAGGTTTTAGGGTTTTAAATATATGGCCTAACGCAGGCCTGCACAACATACGGCCCGCAGGCCGCATGCGGCCCGCCTGGCCTCTCTGTGCGGCCCGCGATGACTCCGGCCGGGCGCCACTTAATTAAATAAATTTTAAAAAAAAGTTTAAAAAAATGGCGGCGATTCATCCCCCCCTCCCTCCCTCCCTCTCTCTCTCTCCCTCCCTCCCAGCCCCCGGGTTTTGCGGTGCGCGGGGGCAGCAGCAGCATGAGGAGGATGCGGCAGCCGTGTGTTTTTTTTTTCCAATAGCAGGATGCCGGGGGGCGGGGCTTGGTACCGGGGAGAGGATGTGCTGATCTAAGGGGGTGTGCGTGTGTTAAGAGAAGTGCTGATCTAAGGGGGTGTGCGTGTGTTAAGAGAAGTGCTGATCTATGGGGTGTGTGTGTGTGTGTGTGTGTGTGTGTGTGTGTGTGTGTGTGTGTGTGTGTGTGTGTGTGTGTGTGTGTGTGTGTGTGTGTGTGTGTGTGTGTAAACGGGCTGGTGGGGGGGGTGGGTATGAAAAACGGGCTGGTGGGGGGGTGGGTGTGAAAAACGGGCTGGTGGGGGGGTGGGTGTGAAAAATAGGCTGGTGGGGGGGTGGGTGTGAAAAACGGGCTGGTGCGGGGGTGGATATGTAAAACTTGCTGGTGGGGGGGTGGGCTGCTGACATGTGAGGGGGGGTGGGCTGCTGACATGTGGGGGGGGCTGCTGACATGTGAGGGGGGGGCTGCTGACATGTGAGGGGGGGGGCTGCTGACATGTGAGGGGGGGGGCTGCTGACATGTGAGGGTGGGCTGCTGACATGTGAGGGTGGGCTGCTGACATGTGAGGGGGGGTGGGCTGCTGACATGTGAGGGGGGGTGGGCTGCTGACATGTGAGGGGGGGTGGGCTGCTGACATGTGAGGGGGGTGGGCTGCTGACATGTGAGGGGGGTGGGCTGCTGATATGTGAGGGGGGGTGAGCTGCTGACATGTGAGGGGGGGTGGGCTGCTGACATGTGAGGGGCAGGGGGGGGGAAGTGATGTGAGGTGCAGGGGGGGGAGAGAGTGATGTGAGTTGCAGGGGGAGGGTGTGATGTGAGTTGCAGGGGGGGGAGAGAGTGTCATATTGAGGGGAGGGGGAAAGAGTGTCATATTGAGAGGAGAGGGAGAGTGTCATATTGAGGGGACCGGAGAGTGTGTCATATTTAGGGGAGGGGGAGAGTGTGTCATATTGAGGGGAGGGGGAGAGTGTGTCATATTGAGGGGAGGGAGAGAGAGTGTCATATTGAGGGGAGGGAGAGAGCGTGTCATATTTAGGGAAGGGGGAGAGAGTGTCATATTGAGGGAAAGGGGACAGTGTGTCATATTGAGGGGAGGGGGAGTGTGTGTCATATTGAGGGGAGGGGGAGAGAGTCATATTGAGAGGAGGGGGAGAGAGTGTCATTTAGGGGAGGGGGAGAGAGTGTCATATTGAGGGAAGAGAGACATGGGGGGGATGCTGACTTGTGGGGGGGGGCTGCTGACATGGAATGGGCTGGGGGGATGTGGAGGGGGGTATTGTATGTTTGATGTGGAGGGGGGTATTGTTTGTTTGATGTGGAGGCGGGTATTGTGTGTTTGATTTGGAGGTGGGTATTGTGTGTGGGTGAGGGGGAGAGATGGGGGTATGAGAGATAGATGGGGAGTATCGTAAAGGTTGATAGTGAGGGGTTCTGAGGGAGATATGAGGATGATGATGATGATGACGATGATGAGAGGTGCTGGAGGAGAGATGATGATGATGATTTAACCCGTGCGGCCCAATTTTTTTTTCCTTGGAGCAGTTCGGCCCTTCTCACTTTACGAGTTGGGCAGGCCTGGCATAACGTTATCTGTTAGAGAGCTTTTTTTCAAAAGCTGTCTCCGTTGTGCACTTGACTAGAATAAATTCACGTGTTATTCTGTTTCAAAATAACCTCAGACTGTTTTTTTATTTACGCTTTTCTCACCGCTGAAAGGCCTCCCTGCCCTGCAACTTTCTCTATTGTCTGATTTTGTTTGTGACACTTATTGTATTATAAGTACTGTATTGTCTCTTTTATAAAGCGCTGAGTGCACTGTGGGCGCTATATAAAGATATATGCATAGACACAATTAGTCCAAACAAACTCACTTGTCCAGCAGGATGCAGAGATATTTTTGAGTTGTATCAGCCCATTGATGATAAACAATGGAGGACTACCTCTGACTATTCGGTGCCTGTCAGCTCAGTGACGTGAAGCAGTCACATTTTAACAAATTAAAGGCGTGAAAATGACATCACTGAAGATATATGTAGTGCTCACCGCTGAAACTGGATCATTCTGTCTTTTCCCCCCATTCATGGCATAATTAGGGATTGGGGCTAAACATCAAAAAAGCTAATTATGCACTTAGATAAGGTGTGGTATATGAAACATTAAAAGTTGTTGACAATAGCACCGGTTACCATGAGCAAGTCACCCTGCTCAGGGTAACTAGAATAGCAAAGGATATGCTACAAATATAGATGTGGCCAGATTTACGGTCCCAGAAGCAGCGGGAACAAAAAGCAAAATGCTCCCTCTGCTTGGGGGGGAGGGGGCAACCACCTCATTCATACTGATCAGATTTTTATTATTGCCGACAATGTTCCTCTCACAACTTATGTACAAAATGTCAAAAGTTGCACTATTATGTTTGTTATGGTGAGGATAGGGGTCACCTGAATTAACTGATGCAAAACCTGTACTTTACTTTATAACCTGGCTCACTTCTGATCAGTGAATAAAAAGCTACATGACAAAAGACTGTCTGGTGCAGTCATTTGTAAAGGCAATGTCTGAAGCAATACTATTACTGATGAGAATCTCAAAATAGAAAAGCATTAAGGATGTTTAGTCAGACAATGTTTGCAGCTTTGTGTCTCAACTGCCAACTTTGGTCTTTTGAAGGTAAAATGATCAATGCCCAGGAAAACTTTAGTCCAAGAAGCCAAAATAAAGTACAAATGGATGTGCAAATGTTTGTTTTAATTGAAGGTAAAGTAGTATTCTCCCCCATGGAGAAAAGTTCAGTTCCATTATGAAGTTCAATCATCTGGTAGCAAACAATTCCAACCTGATGTATCCCTGTAGTTCCATTTATCATGGCTTTACGCCACAACTTGCTTGAGTATTTCCAGGACAACAATGCAATAAGGTGTATTCTACCACAGTGTCTACAAAAGAATGTTGAGGTTCTTAACCGGCCTGGTAAAGGTAGGACTCATAATAACCAGATGCTTTTGTGTAAAGGTAGAAAGAGGTTACAAAAAATACATGGGTAGACAAAGACATAAGAAACGTAGGAGCTAGCCCAAATTTTTAGAAGACAGAGTACAGTACAAAAAAAAAAAAAAGTGGGAGCAGTGTTGACCGTCACGGATTCCACCCTCCCATCCCCATTAGTGGTTCTGTGCGTCAGATACACACATGATCTGTTTCACACGCACATTAACACACACGCAAACTCCTCTCCTCCTGCAAGTTAAACTGCTCACACATCCCTCACAGCAGGATACTGTAGGCCGACTGGCAGGTTAGTCTGCACTGCAACACAGGCACTAGGATTTAATTTTTAAGCAACCCCCAGGATTTTTCTATGGCTGCAAATTTCCCCTTTTTCCAGTGCCAGCCAGTCTGAAAGGTTGAATAATTAAGCAAAGCTTAGTAAGCAAAACATGACACAAATGTTTGCTCTCAACGGGGGAGAGAGAGAGGCTAAAGTGCTGCGGATGTTCAATGCTACAAGAGGTGAAGCAGGTAGCAAGATCAAGTTGTTATAAGGGAAAAAACAGGCCCCTAACCAAAAGGTCTGCATTTTGTTACTGATGGTATATCTTGTGCGCATTAGGGGGTAGTAATACTTTTATTTATATATATGACTCACCTAAATTTTAAATATTCACCTATGTATCTTTATCATTCCAAACCAATGTACTAATATACAACTGTACCACTGATCTAAGAACTTCTGGAACCCCCACTTCCCCCCTTTTTTTTCTCCTTTCTGTACCTCCCTCCCCCATAACTCCTACCCACTCTTTTTTTGTTGCATTATCACAGAATCTGTTGCACGCCCACTAAAATAGGAGTATTAAAAATAAAGTATTATCGCATTGACAATGTCGGAGGATTGTTCTGCCACACTTTCTCACCTGCCGGTCTGTCTTCCCTGGCCATACTGAGACTTTTTTTTTTTTTTAATTAATAATCAAAAGCTACCAACAGAAGAAAAAAATAAAACCACCATGAGACCAGTGATGAGGTTCTACAATCCCTCCAGGCTTTGGTTACAATCATCTCCTTCCCTTCAACATAAGGCAAATCCTCCAAAATAAAACCCAAGGGCTCTTTTAGCTACAAATATGTCTTCCGGCATTACGGATAACCAAGAAAGACAACAGTACTTTATCAATATTGAACGTAAGAACAGAACAGAACAAAAAAAAAAAAGTTATCACTCCTTGAAATATGTTTGCACAACATTGCCCAGCCTGGCTAAGAAAATATTGACCTTATTTTATCAAAGTGCACCACGGGAGTTAAAAGGGCGAATCTCAAAATGTTTAAAGGTTAGTAAACAGTCCAGATCTTGATGAAGTCTGCAGAGCTATATGAAAATACATTGGCTACTCGTGCTACATTTCTAATGGATATAAAATGAGACACATGCTAGGAATCCAGTCAGCAATAATTGCATCCTAAATGAGCAGTATTTTTTAAGATTATTTATTTTTCCTTTATATAGTACTGATGGATTAAGCAATAAATGGAATGGAATCAATACAGAAAATGTAAAACACATCCGTTAAAGCAGCACTCTCCCACTTCCTTCTGAAATGCCTCTTTGGAGTTTAACTAACATACTGCTTATTATCGTCCTCTGAGCAATTCCAGAATTTCTGTATATATATTTTTTAAATGTTAAATCCGATTGTTTTCTTTAGCATCAGGTTATTATGGAAACCTCATAATGCACTGAACTCTGTTAAGAGCTTCCTTTTTAAATCACCCGGTACTTACAGTTAAGGGAGGGGGATAAAGGGGGCTAAACTCTGCAAACTCTCGCTGAGCACACCGTGACATCACACAAAATTGAGACAACTAGAGGAAATCAACACACACACACACACACACACTAATAGGTGTCAGATTTGAGCGTAAAAAAAGAAAAAAATACATTAAGTAAACTTTGGACTTGTGAGTAATTGTCCTTTAAAAGGTGCGTTTCCTCCAAGGCCTAAATTCAGATCACAGACAATACCTCACAGATTTCGATCACCTACATTTAAGGCTGCAGAAGCCTGCATTTTACTTTGACTAATTTTACTGTTATTTGACTTGCATGTCCTGCTCTTATTTAAAAAATAAAAATAAAATATATGGGTGTTTAAAAAAACAAAACAAAACCCATGATTTTCTTAATCTTTAGCATAGCAACATTTAAACCGCAATGGGATCTTTGGAAAGCTCCATGGACACTTAAGGCCTCATGCAGAGAGCAGCGCTAATTAGAATTGGAGAGGGGAAGAAAATTTAGCTTTATTGGAGAGTTTTTTTCTCCATATGCATAAAGGGCATAAAACTGCCTTTCTGCATATGGAGAGTTTCAACCAGCGCTATGAGCGCTGTTGAAACTAGTGGGAAAGAAATCGATTTTTTTTTTTTCTCCTCCACCGGCCGCGGAGCGCCAGCTGCTTGGTGGAGAGGAAAAAAGTTGAAAATCGCGCCATTTTTTGGCGCGAACAGCCACTAGATGGCGTTCGCTGCTCTCTGCATACGGCCGTTTTTATAACAGTGGAGAGATTAGAATCTCTCCAGCCGCGCGGCGAATTTCTGTTAAAAAAAAAAAATGGCGCTTTTTTTAAAACTTGCCGGTCTCTGCCTTTCTCAAGGCAGAATTCGCCAATTAATGCCGCTTTCACTTTTTGCGCTGCTCTCTGCATGAGGCCCTTAATATTTGAAACATTTATCTCTCCTGAACCAAGCCGATTTTTAAAATAAAAACTGTGTTGGAGTTTGGTACTGGGACCCCTGCTTTTTAACTTGTTTATTAATGACCTTGAGGTTGGCATTGAGAGCAAAGTCTCCATCTTTGCTAATGACACAAAATTGAGTAAGGTAGTAGAATCAGAGCAGGATGCAATTTCTCCCCAGAATGACTTGGAGAGTGGAAACTTGGGCAGGTAAATGGCAGATGAGATGTAATACAAATAAATGTAAGGTTATGCATTTGGGAAGCAAGAATAAACAGGCGACTTACAAATGAAATGGGGATAAATTAGGGGAATCCTTGATGGAGGATTTAGAAGTGCTTGTAGACAGCAGGCTTGACAATACTGCCCAAAGTCATGCAGTAGCTGCAAAGGCAAACAAGATCTTATCTTGCATTAAACGGTTAATGAATGGAAGGGAAGTAAACATAATTATGCCCCTTTATAAAGCATTAGTAAGACCACACCTTGAATATGGAGTACAATTTTGGGCACCAATCCTAAGAAAAGACATTATGGAACTAGAGACAGTGCAGAGAAGAGCCACCAAATTAATAGGGGATGGACAACCTAACTTATGAGGAGAGGCTAGCTAAATTAGATTTTATTGCATTAGAAAAGAGGCGTCTAAGAGGGGATATGTATGATAACCAGTGGTCGACAAATCACCAAAAAATCTACTTGCCGAACAAAAAAATCTACTCGCCACCTAGTACCACACGTGTGCTGCTTGGGCCAATAGGAGCTCGCCACGATGTTAAATCCACTCGCCCGGGGCGTGCAAATGTATAGGTTTGTCGAACACTGATGGAAACTATATACAAATATTTTCGGGGACAGTACAAGGAGCTTTCAAAATAACTATTCAGCCCAAGGGCAGAACATAGGACTCGGGGTCATCCCTTAATGTTGGAGGAAAGGAGATTTCACCAGCAACAAAGAAAAGGGTTCTTTACAGTAAGGGCAGTTAAAATGTGGAACTCATTACCCATGGAGACTGTAATGGCCTATACAATAGATATTTAAAAAAAACAAAAACGTTGGACATCTTTTTAGAAAGTAAAGGTAAACAGGGATATACCAAATAAGTAAACATTGGAAGGATGTTGCTCCAGGGATTAATCTGACAATATTTGGAGTCAGGAAGGAATTTATTTTTCCCCTTACGAGATATCATTGGATGATATTTCACTGGGGTTTCTGTTTGCCTTCCTCTGGATCAATATACTGTAAGTACAAATATAGGATAAAGTATCTGTTTAAATTTAGTATAGGTTGAACTTGATGGAGGCATGTCTTTTTTTTCAACCTCATCTATTATGTAACTATGGAGTTGGTAAGAATAGATATTTTAATGACACAAAAGTGGCAAATCAGTGCTGACTGCCGCTTTAATCATTTGAGTGCAGCGGACCTTCTGGAACTCGCAATCCCGTGATGGCTCCTATGGAGTGGTCACATGATCGCTCTGTCCCCGATTACAAAACAGAAGAGGGGTTCTCCTCTTCGAACACGATCTCCCCTACAAAAATTAGCAGTAAAATGATGACGTAGCTATGTCCATTGGACCCTGGAGTGCCGAACCCCATGACGTAGTGCAAGCAGACAAAATAGGCAACATTGTTCTTTTCTGTTATCAATATAGATCCATGTATTCCTTTTATCAACAGTCTTTTACATTAAAATTGGCATGATACCAATAAAAATAAAGAATATACAAGTAAATCTGCAAACACACTATTGGGAACACCAGAATTCTTTAAAAGTATTAACTGGAGGAGATGGGGAGGGTATTAACTGGAGGAGGGGGTATTAACTGGAGGAGATGGGGGGGATTAACTGGAGGAGGGGGGAGGGTATTTTCTCAATGCGACGCAACATAACCATAATTTTCATAAAGGGATCTCAGTCATAGAATGTCAAATTAGGTCAATGTGTGAAATGTTTAATGAGCATCCCATGCATTGATTGAGCATCCATGATCTGATTACTCTGAAGGCTCCATCAATCAGTGACAACCCTTCTCATCTCTCAGGCCTAGCCTCAGGAGCCCCAAGATCCAATTGTCATTTCCAATCTACATTTTAATGGGCCAGCTGCAGCAATGGATAGCTCTTCCCTTGTTATATATAACAAATCTATTCTGTGAGGCTGGAGGGAAAACTAAAGCAGCCATAACAGGTGAAAGTTGTCATGTGTGATACTCTATAAAAGTGTATATTACATTATTATTTTATTTACAAGGGCACAGTATTCATATTTTCCATGTGTGAAATCTAGAATGAAAATGCTGCGATTCTCAGACAGTTAAGTGGTTAATTAACTTTACTTTCAGCTTTGGGAACAAAAGTGTTGTAGTGTGACAGCAAAAATATATATACATGGAAGGAGTCCCTTTCATTGTGGCTCAATGTACTAATTGGTTCAGGTAATTAAGGCATTAAAGATTAACATTGTATAATCTGCTGAACAAATCCAAAACAGAGAATACCGACTGTAGTTCCAAACAAATCCATGCTAATATTTAGTTGACTTACTCAGCTGTGAAGATCAGAGGGTAAACCACAACTTCCCTTGTGACAAAACTACCAATTAGCCTGTTGAAGGTCGTACAGGAAAACATCCCTTTTTCTGAGCAAATTCCCTCTTTGCCATACGTCATATATAATATATAATATAAATACTCCAACTAAAGCAGAAACCTGTGTGTATAAGAAAACCCTCAAGTCTTGAAGTCAGGAATACCTTTGCAATAGAAATGCTCGAAATGGCACGGTGGGTAAGAAAATAATATAATATGGGCCGAGTAGCTCAGTGGTAATGTCACTGCCTTTGAAGTGAGTGAACTCTGCTCAAATCCCAATGTCCGCTCTATTGTGACCTTGCGCACCTCTACTTGGGACCTCAATTTCCCCGTGCCTCAGGCACCCAAGTTACATTGTAAACTCTACAGGGCAAATACTTCTTGTGCCTACAAAGATTCAATATACAGCACTGCTTAGGCCGCGTCCATAGTGGAACACGCTAGTTTTCGAGTTTCTCCGTGGCGTCGCGTTTCGAAATACAAACTTGTTTGTATTGCGAGGCGTGTAGCACATGTGCACGCGTTAGCACGCACGCACTAAGCGCATATGCATTGGCGTCATAGTGTTTGTTTCGGAGCTCGCGCCGTATCCAGCACTATGGCCGCGGCCTTACACTGTCAGTGCTTTATCAGAAAAACATTATTATTAGCCCAGTATAGAGCACAGAGTAGAATATTTAGACAAACGAGAGCCTATTGATGAAGTATAATTTCTATTGCAGGTAAATCATCAGATTTTCATAGGCCTTAAACAGATGTGCGTTACAGGATTATTATGAAGGTACAGCTCACTTGCCCTATACCTTATTTTGGATATCGGTGTACAAATCTTTATACCCCATAGAGCAGCGGTGCGCAAACTGGGGGGCACAAGAATGTTCAGAGGGGGCGTAGCGGTTGCAGAGGCCCTGCGCTCTTCCCTCAAGGCATTTAAATTAATGCCAGGGGATCGTGTGAGGCCTCTTCAATTTCACTTATCTTCGGCGATGTCATGGCAACGCAGCGTAAAAGGATGCAGCGGGGTCACGTGACCCCGCTGCGTCATTTGACGCCGGAAAGGAGGTAAGGGAGGGGGGCGAGAGCAGGAAGGGAATCAGGAAGGGGTCGCACGCTGGAAAGATTGCACACCGCTGCCCTTGATTACAATATACAATGTATACATGTTTACTATTTTTTTTTCCTATTGTATATTGCTTACTATTTGTAGGCTCCCCTTCATAGGAACTAATGGTTTAGCACAGTGGCTCCTAAACTTTTATATATTCTGCACCCACTGCTAGAAAATATTTGTTCCGTGAACCCCTAATTAATAAATCGCATTGCCTACTCATCTGACTATTGCTAACAAAACTGTGTGACCAAACCCAGGCAGTATAGAGTCCTGAGCTTGTGGGGGAACACACGTTTAGTAACGCCCTAAACTGCACCTCACTGTTGGAGCTTCCGACAATGCCATGCAGCTGTGGATGCAAAGCATTGTGAGGAGTGACTTTGGAAGCTCGTGCTAAAATGTACAGCTATACATCCTAAGGTGCTGTGTGGAATCCTAGGAAGTGCACAGTCCCCACACTAGCTCAGGAACCCACTACACATCCGTGATCCAACATCACATGTTTTATTTGACAAACCTCTTGGAGACACCTCAGAAACACCTAGAGGTTCACAAATCCTCCCCCACCCCCCATTGGGAATCACTGGTGTAGTGGAACATTGATTTAATATATATTGTATGATTTCCAGTGACATATTTAAAGAAATGTAAATAATGCAGAATATTACAGTGCTTCAATTTTCTGTGTTAACATTGTATGTTTGGAAAGATTGCACGCTTTTGAATATTTATGGTTATGAAAACCTCAAAAGGAAGAGTGCTCTACTGGGTCATACTCCATTCTGACGGGATACATCTCCTTGCGTATAATCATTCAGGGGATATATATTAATTTGTGTCAGTGTGTCAAAATTATACTCGTCAAATGCTTACAGAAAGATATCTATTTTGAAAAGGAAAGGCTACATTCTTAAAAGAAATGATCTGCAAGATTTACATTTTCAAAGCACAAGTTGTGGGTTTTCACACATACTCCCACAGAAGCCAATTTCAGAGGAAGTTGCAATGATATACCATGCAGATGACAAAAAGGGACTACACAGCTTTAAAACTGAACTGCCAACGCAAATAAGTCAACGTGGATTACATGATTTTATCAAGAAGCCTCCAAAACACACTGTCACACAGTGACTTGTAAATCTATTTACCACACACTGAGACACACAAAGACCCTCTTCTGAGCACCAGCATGAAAAAAAAAAAAAAACATTAGAAGGGGAGCCAAAATTCAGAGCTGACAAACACTGATTCACTGCTGTAGTCACACTTAGTCATGTATGAAATGAACGATTCAGCCATCTCATCTGAGGGAGGGAGTCTTCCTAAATAGAAATACACTGAACGTATCAGTCTGAGTCAGGAAGCCCCTGGTCCTCGTCTCTTTTCGAATTACTCTCTCGGGCTAGCACTCCATGCTTTTACTTATACAAACATTCAGTTTATATTTTCATCTGAGGAGTACTCCACGAGCAGGATCCCATCGCAGAAATGAGATCTGGTTTTAGTTTCTACTGGCTTTGCGATTCGGAGAACAAATGACAAAAAGGAAAGCATTCTCCACAATGGTTCATTGCAAACCAATGCCAAATGCAAATGGGGCTTGGTTAGTTCATTAAAACAGCTGCATCATTGGGTTAAAAAAAAATCAGGTAGAACTGGAAAAAGTGTTGAAAAGCATATCAAAATGTATTATTCCCAACATAAACAGTATGTACGTCACACAACAAAATGTAAATTATATTTTTGTTGCCATTTATACCAACTGCAATTAAATTGTTTTCATACACAAACCATACTTGCAAATTTCATTTTTCTTCCCATTGTTCGGGCTGTACTCCTCGTTAATTGTTTATTATAATATTTAGATTTGTCACTGTATAGTATGGATTACAATAATTGTGAGGTAGAAAATAAAGATGTAAAAAAATATAGCGGTACTACAGACAAAGTATAATATACAGAAATTAGAATTATATAAAAAAAAGAATAACATTTTACATACCGGGGACACGATCCTTTGTACAGAAGCACTGCTCCTAATAAATCCTTTAAAATGGGCTGAAAAAGCATTTTTTTGTAACGTAACATTTTATGTGAGGATGCTCTCTTTCAAAACAAATACACAAAAAACAGCATTGGATAATGTCACCCAACAACCCTTCAAGTGCTACTGAATGCAAAATGTAATTTAATTGTCTCTAAAGTCAAGCCTTTGTAGGAAACATATTAGGAAGGAGGGGTTAGCACCTTTGTGTTACTGCATATTGTACAAATAAAAGCACATTACAGATAGAGCACTTTCTATTGATCCAACTTTGTGTATATCATTTACCTTAAAGCAATAGTTTCACATGCTCAAAACATTTTTTTTCATTAGCTTTCACTTCCCCCAGTTACAAGCTAATGTGGAAACTCTCTTATTAATGCTCCATGTTGGAGAACTTTAGATATGAAATTAAAGCATGGTGGAGGGGGAAGTTTAAAATAAACAACCAAAAACTACTGTGTCGTCGTCGTCCCCCACTCCCCATATGAGCAAAAATACAACTTTGCCATATTTGATGCCACGTACGGCACACCTGTGAGCACCTGACCTGGATATGGGTTAATACAGAGCTCTCTAGCTGGTCCACTTATCACCTTCGCAAAGGTTCTTCAAATGAACAATATCTGCCCTCAATCCGTCCCCATATACCATCTGTCACAAACAGCACGCAAAGTGAGCATGTGACTTATGCAAACAGGGTTCATATACAAGGCTACTCTAGCCAACTCACCTTTCTTCTGTGCAAGGTACTTTCAATGAGTTAATATTAACCCCTTACTCAATTGCAATCATATCTATCCTTTACCCCCACACAATAAATATGCAAAAATATGTAATTATATATATTCCAGGGTCCCAGGTCCCTGTTTATTAAACAAAACCTATGCATTCTGCACACAAAAATCTATTGTTGCAAAATGTGTCCAAAAATGTACTTTGCTCTACATAATGTGCAACCAGTTCAAATCAGAGCCCAAAGCATCACTTATTAAAGTTTGGCTTTAATATGCAAAAAGACAGTGCTTAGATTACATATAATCTTTTTAAGAAAATACAGTTACAATAAATCCAGAACTGTTTCTTAAAATAAAAGGATAAAACAAACAAAATTCCCTATATGTTACCACACGTATCTGATCCCAAACACACCTCTGTTTAATTCCGATTTTCTATTCACACATGCCAACATTTGTCCAGACCTTCTTGCATTGAAACACATTCAACCCACCCGTCGTAAATCACCTACTAAGTTGACAGTTTTACCACTTAACTTTTTTTTTTTTTACATTTCTTGACGTTTAAAGTCTGCCTAAATATATGAAAGACCTCATATCTTAATTTCTCTAATACTTAGACAGACGCCATCTTCCCACGCCTACATATAAAATTTGTCAGTAATATCTATTTTTGCATGAGAAACAGATATCTGTATTTGGCATCCCTTAATCATGAATAGTGTGGCATGATTTGATTTGTCTTCAACGATGTCAACTATGTACCTGTTATTATAAAGAATAAGTGTCATCACATAATATCCTAATTTTTAATAACGTCCTACAACTAAGTGGAGACCTGTTTGTCACCTTTCCCTGTGATGCACAGGGGGTATCACAAATGTTACAGTTTTCTTTGAGGCCGACAGCCCAGGATCTGGCAATCGTCCCGAGACTTCTAAACCTCACACCTTTCACTTTTAATGGGTCATCAGTGATACCCCCCAATTAAGCACTCTTTGTAGATCAGCACAGACACAGGAAGGGCCTGGACCCATCAAACACAATTTCTTCTATTTTTAAGACAAACTGTAGCCACATTAACCTCTGAAGCACCAGATTGATTAAAATACTTAATATTTCTTGCCATTTGTATTACATTTGACCCTTTGGTTGTTATTACAAGTTTTACAAAACCTGAATTATGTCCACAAACATATCTGGATCAAAGCAAAGTCACATAAGTGCCTATGCACTTATTTAACCCTGTTAGGCTGTACTGGGAAACTATGTAATACGGCCGGTATACATTTATAGGGGTCCATGTTGAAATGGATGAGAAGTAAAAGGTGACACACTGTGCTCATTCACGTCATTACCCAGAATCCCTTGCTGTAGTGGAAGCATTGTATCTTAAGAGATAATGGTCAAAGGCAGGATTGCAGACCTGTAAATGCACTCAAAAGTGTCATTTCTATTTGCTATACAATGAAAAAATGAATCTCTAAATCTAGTAAACGAAATATCATGACTTAAAGAGGCTGTGCCAGGCAAGGGTAACCAGGCTTCATAATGAAGGTTAAGCCCTCTGGTTGCCCTTGGGTCCTGTCAGTCCCTGGCAGCTACCCAGCACTATAAGCCAGGGGCCAGATATATGTACATGTAAAGTAAAAGTGACCCCTGCTTTTCCACTTTCCACGTTCCCTTTACCCCAGACTCATGAAACTTGCTGAGTGTAAGATTTTGGTGGGATATTTGGGTAAGAATGCAATTATTTTGTTTGCAGGAGTTCAGGGTCTGGAGCTACCGGTAGTACCTTCATTCTACCCGACGTGCAGGCACTATTTGCCGGTACGCAAGTAGAATTACACCGGGGCTGTCCAGCATCCCCAAGACTCCTGAGTTTCGAGCCCCAATATTCCAGTCCTAAGTCCCTTACAGTCATGAATCTTACCAATGTCCCCCATGTATTAAAGTATATTTTATTAGGCTTGATGCATTTCTTACAAGGCTCTATGCAGCTTGCCCGGGCATCCAGTTAAGGTGCCAGTAAGTCTGCATAGAGTCCCTAGTTCAAAGGGGAGAGGATGTCCAGAGGTGTGAAAACATTTGGTGAGAGAGGAAAGGGCGAATGGCCAGGTCCGGACTACAAAGGGCACCCTGCGGGGACACCTTTTGTAGTTTCCAGACTTGGTGGAGCCGACCCTGCAGGTGGCAATGAGTTAGCCAAGGAGGATGCAGTCAGAGTCTGCTCTCCTTCAACCCCAAATCATATTTCCCGCGCACCCGGGTTTTCGAGCCTGCTGGGCACGCCTACTCCTCTGACGGCAGTCGGGGTCGAGCCCCTCTTTCTATTGGCTGACGGGGAGGAATTTCCACACTCCAATTGGCTGCTCCTTCCCCCCTGTTCTTGGGATAGCCCAGCGGAGTATATGTAAGGTGCTGACAAAGAGAGGGAGCAAGTCCATCCAAGCCAACCAATGAGGCAAGTCGATGAAGCTTCGGCAGGCTTTTCAAAGTTGCTCTGTTTGAAATAACAGAGCGACCGGCTTCGTTTAGCACCAAGGAAAGTCTAGATTTTTCACCCAGACCCCCAGTAAGTGTATTTGTAACTGTTTCTTGTGCATCTCTTCTTTTTGTACATGAGTTTACCAAAATAAACGCCATTTGTTTTTACTACCTTGTTCTGCCTAATGAAGGATCCCAGTAATATATAAATGGTGTAAAAAGTACCTGGTCTCCCGTGACAGAGGTATTTCAAATTAAATGCCCACCCCCTCCCCTTTTTTTTGCAGCACGAGTGTGGATCATGTGGGTTCATTTCAGTTCTGGGGACACCCTAGATTCCAAGCTGCTTACCGTGGGAAGGTGTTACTGGTATGGGGCAAATAACGTTGCAGCATCCTCTTGTTCCGCATCACCTGGGAGATATAAACCTCTATTTTGTTTACTCTTTAGGGGAGTGCCAGGCAACACTCTCCCTGGTATGTATCCCTGGAAGCAGGGGGACCCCAGAGCTGAAATTAGCATGGTACAGCACCGGACGCCCCTTCAAAAAAAAAAAAATAATAATAAATTATACAGATATATCACGAACAGCAAAGTGTTTTTTCTTAACAAGGTATTTTAGAAATATTGTAACATGAAATCAAATACCAGAGTGGCTTGAAACGTTCTGTACTAGCAAAAAAAATTGATTCTTTTTAGGTATGGTGTAAAAAGTAAGCTAAAAGGTCTGTAAAACAGGCCTAGGTTTGACCACTCAGTCGCCAACAGTGTTTGATAAAGTGCAAATCACTTGCTCTCACTGTGCCATATCTTACCATGTAATTGTGTATTGATGTTTTCTTCTCTTTTAGAAGCTATGTTACCATTCACATCTAGTCTACCAAGCAATGTCTGCCAGTATAGAGTGCAAGAGGTGGCCGAGTGTGTATATATCTATATAGCTCTATATACACACACACACACAATATTAAATAAATCATTATACACATCTTGCAAGTACTGGTTGAAATGCTGGATCTGGAAATACAGTTAGAGGGGGAAAAGCAGACGGTTGTCACCACCTAAAAACCATTTGAAAAGCAACAGAGTGACAGCTGTTGCATCAAGTGCCCCTTCTGCTCTAAAAACATGGGGGAGTGATAGCAGATGCTATCCTCACTGTAAGCAGCACAAAAACTGTAGAGCACAGGTCCTTGGACACCATTTAAAAAAATAAATAAAAAAAAGCTTACAGCGCCTTGGCATCACTGTTTCCCATCTCTAGCCACCTCACATGCCCAAATTAATTTGCCCCCTACAACAAAGCCCTTACAAGCCGAAACACCAAATGGCATCAAAGAGCCTGTAGCACCAACACCCTGCACAAAATAGAAGTAACACAAGCAAAGTCCTCTGACCGATCACTAAAAAGCGCCTCTCTTAAAATGACTCACTTCTGATGGCTCATGTCCATGTAAGGGGTCATGTCCATGTCAGGTATTTAGAGATCATTTTAATAGGCCTGGGGCTGTAGTACAAACAATGAAATGCAGCAAAAATGCTCTATGGTTGAGGGGTGGATTCATTTGCAATGAAAATTGTAGAGTAGGAAGCATTGCTGCTTTAAAGAATGTATGATTAGACTAAACAGTTGGCAAGTAGCAAAACATTCCATCGAGGACACAAAGTAAAACATCTGCCATCTGAGTACGCTGCCAAGTCACTGATATATTTGTTAACGCATATATTTTATGTTGTGCAGAGCATGTCATCTTCTTGTGAACAAAAAAATATTAAAGTTACGGTCATAACCATGTCATCAAAAAATAAAATTATACAAAAGCGTTGTAAAATTATACACGAGCCGTTTGATTTCCAAAACCCCATTCGCTTAACAATGGGAGATTTATGGAATCTCTTAACAAGGGGGGAAAAAAATGCAATCGATGAGTTCAAATTAGAAAAGAGTTAAATGCTGGTCAAGTTTAAAACGAGTAAGATGGTATTCCAAATCCTCAAAAGCTGCGTATTGTATTTAAAATCAGCACATTGTGGCCGACAGACCTCAAACTCCTGAAAACATGTCTCTTCAATAGGATTCCAATAATCAAATACGTGAAAACAAAGAACGCATTCTGTACGTCAAAACAATTATGTATACGTGGATATGCCATCCTACGCGTTGGGGGTTGAAAAACAATAAAACGTAAGCACTACATTTGTGCAATCTTTTGTCCTTTTTTCTTAGAATCCTAAAATAAACAAAAACAGTCTTAAAAACCTGAAATGTATCGCTTTAGGTAAGGAAATGTGGAATTACGAATACGGTTGTGCAGTTACACTTAGGATCAAAGTGAAAATAGTTCAGGCTCAATGAATGGGTAAATCTTAGTGATGGAAGCTTTAATCAAAAAATCAGGTAAGTATATATATTTTGATCATTTGAATAATTAATAAAGTTATTATCACTTTGAGGACGTTGAAGCATGGAGTTATTGTTGACCTTGTTTCCACCAAAATTATATATTAAGATTTATGAACATCTTTTCCATACAGAGAGCCAACTCAAAAAAAAAAAAAAAAAACATAACGAAGCACGACAAAGGTAGAAGAAAAAAAAGGAATGAACCCAGTTTCCAAGCTTTAATTTACATATATACATATTTATACACACACACATATACACACACACACACACACACACACACATATATACACACACATACAGTTAGGTCCGGAAATAATTGGAACTGATACAAGTTTTGTTATTTCGGCTGTGTACCAAAATAAATTCAAGTTACAGTTAAATAATGAATATGGGCTCAAAGTGCAGTCTATCAGCTTTAATTTGAGGGTATTCACATCCAAATTGGAGGAAGGGATTAGGAATTACATCTCTTTAATATGTAGCCCCCACTTTTTCAAGGGACCAAAAGTAATTGGACAATTGACTCAAAAGCTGTTTCATGGACAGGTGTGGGCTATTCCTTCATTATGTCATCATCAATTAAGCAGGTAAAAGGTCTGGGGTTGATTACAGGTGTGGCATTTGCATTTGGAAGCTGTTCTGAGAAAAAAAGAACGCACTGGTGAGCTATGCAACACGAAAAGGCCTGGACGTCCACGGAAGACAACAGTGGTCGATGATCGTAGGATCCTTTCCATGGTAAAGAAAAAACCCTTCACAACATCCAGTCAAGTGAAAAACACTCTCCAGGAGGTAGGCATATCATTATCCAAGTCTACCATAAAGAGAAGACTTCACGAGAGCAAATACAGAGGGTTCACCACAAAGTGCAAACCATTCATAAGCCTCAAGAATAGAAAGGCCAGATTAGACTTTGCCAAACAATATCTAAAAAAGCCAGCCCAGGTCTGGAACAGCATTTTTTGGACAGATGAAACTAAGATCAACATGTACCAGAATGATGGGGGAAAAAAAGTATGGAGAACGCTTGTAACTGCTCATGATCCCAAGCATACCACATCATCTGTAAAACACGATGGAGGCAGTGTGATGGCATGGGCATGCATGGCTTACAATGGCACTGGGTCACTAGTGTTTATTGATGATGTGACAGAACACAGAAGCAGCCAGATGAATTCTGAAGTGTATAGGGATATATTGTCTGCTCAGATTCAGCCAAATTCAGCAAAGTTGATTGGATGGCGCTTCACTTTACAGATGGGCAATGACCCAAAACATATTGCTTGTTTTTTTAAGTCAAAGAAGTGGAATATAATTTACAATGGCCGAGTCAATCACCTGATCTCAACCCGATCGAGCATGCATTTCACTTGCTGAAGACAAAACTTAAGGCAGAAAGACCCACGAACAACTGAAAACAGCTGCAGTAAAGGCCTGGGAAAGCACCACAAAGGAGGAAACCCAGCGTTTGGTGATGTCCATGAGTTCCAGACTTCAAGCAGTCATTGCCTGCAAAGGACTCTCGACAAAGTATTAAAAATGAACATTTTATTTATGATTGTGTTAATTTGTCCAATTACATTTGAGCCCCTGAAATAAGTGGACTGTGTATGAAAATGGTTGTAATAACTAAACATTTCATACGATATTTTTGTTCAACCCCTTGAATTAAAGCTGAAAGTCTGCACTTCTATTGCATCACGGTTGTTTCATTTCAAATCCATTGTGGTGGCGTACAGAGCCAAAATTATGAAAATTGTGTCAGTGTCCAATTATTTCTGGACCTAACTGTATATCCCTTTTTTATAAGGCATCAATCCGCAAGATTTAACACACTACACCTGTTTATTAACTAACTTAAGAACATTTTGGTTTTTAAGTAGAATTGTCGTTTCAAAAGGCCAACGCAACAGGAATGTGTTAATATCCTTTCAAGGGGAACCTGTAACTCATTCAGGATGAATGTATTATGGGCCATTCCACAGAAAGCTGTTACTGGGATTCAGAGGTCAAACAGTTATCAACAGGAAATGTGAGTGCTGTGTGGTTAACACAGAGTGCTGGAGAGGCCGCAGGCTCAGAATGCCTTAGTCCCTCCAGCACTTGCAATCACTTGATGGATCCGTCTCTGATGACGGAATGGAAGGGATAGGGTCACCCCCTTTCTTCCACTATCATTGCAGATCGCATCCAGGATGCCAGAACCAATGTTGTTGCACGAAGCACTCAAAGAGTTAAGCCAGATCTGCCATTTCCTTCAATTTAAGTATCTAGATATGTTAGCATGGTTTTTTATTTTTTTTTATGAACAATCTTTAACCAAAGCAGTGTTGCCTGAAAAGAGCATTCATTGCACAATCACACAGCTACAAATGGATGCCTCATTGAGCTGAACTACAAAAAACAAAACAAAAGGAAAGTGTTGGAAGCGCTGCTGCTCTCAAATAATAAGTGATATAACTTCCAGTGATTATATTTAATCAAGAGTGTAGGATACTTATACATATAAGCAGGACTGCCTGATAAACTCACCTAACAAGATCAGAAAAACTTACATATAACAAATACAAACCAGCGCCTCAAATGTCCAATAAACACAGATGACAGGTTGTCAAACCGTGCTACGTAGTCCAATCTGGAACATGCGGATCCGCTTGAATTATTCACGGATATTTCTCAGGACATCTGGGATTAAACCCATAAAACGATCTTCTGAATAATACTGCTGAATAATAGTCTAGACCAGGGGTGCGCAACCTTTTTCCCGTGCGCACCCCTTCCTGCTCTCCTCAGCGCCTCGCACCCCTAACCCCCCCCTCGCTTGACCCCGGTGTCAAATGACGTGCGGGGTCATGTCACGTCACCATGGTAACGTGACCCTGCGGCGTCATTTGACTCCGGGTTACCAGGACGACGCGTCGCAGGAAGGGAAGTGTATTATAGAGGCCTCGCGCATCCAACAGTGGCAGATGCTAGTAGCTCCTCCGCTGCGGGGGGCTGTAGTCCAGAGTACAGGTCACTGTATGTAAAACCCAGTGCATTTGAAGTTGATAGAAATATCAACTGACAGAATATTCTTAAATCTGCAGTTTGTTCTTTCATATGCTATGAAAACTTTATAAAGGCTGTAGTTTAAGGCAGGGATGCACAAACTGGGGGCCACGCCTTTCTCTGGATGTGTCAGGGGGAGTGGCGCTTACAGAGGTCCCACGTTCTTTCCCAAAGCATTTAAATTAAATGCCAGGGAGTGTGCGCAAGACCTCTTTAACTCACTTACCTGATCTCCATCGGCTTCTGGCGACGCGTCGCCATGGCAACACGTCAAATGACGTTGTGACATCAGAAAACGCCAGCGACCAGGTAAGGGGGGGGGAGGCCCGACCAGGGAGGGAAAGCGCAGACAAAAAAGGTTGCGGACCCTTGGCTTAAGGCAGGGGAGCGTAAACTTTTGGAGCTGTGCCCCCCTGCCTGCTCCCCTCGTACCTTGTTTGGCGTCGTCAAATGATGCCACGGGGTCACGTGACGTGATGTCATGTGAACCCGTTGCCATGGAGATGGACGTGCGCCGTTACTCCGCATGACAGCGCTGCGTCATTTGCTGCTGCGTTGCCATGGCGACGCGTCACAGCAACTCTTCTGAATCCCGATAAGTGAGTTGTAGAGGCCTCATGTGATCCCCGGGCATTTAATTTAAATGCCTCAAGGAAGAGCGCAGGGCCTCTGCAACCGTCCGCACCCCACACTTAGCGCACCGCTGGTATAAGGTATTGTATTTTTATTCAGTTTATTTTACTCAAAATAATGTATTTGAAATAAAAAGGAGTAAAAAATTCATGTTTTAAAAAAAAGTTTTTTAATCATATTGATCTCAAACTGTTCATATAGCCAACAATTTCAATCACAATTAAATACAAAATTTACATTTACGGCTAATGAACATGTTTGTAAATGTTATCTTTAGCCTCTCCCCCTTTGCATTAGAATAGCTTTTGCTTTCCTTCTTTATGGGGAATCTCAAAGCTTGCATGCTTGTTATTTGACAGAGAGTAGGACTTTCAGTTCATGTTTGGAAAAAAAGCAGCTAAACTGTTATATTATTTCACAAGGAAATGGCAATAGGTGTCTAAATTGTTGTGCAGCTTTTAAATAAAGTAGTGTCATCTTAATAGACTAAGATGGCTTTACAGCATCTGATCCGGATCAACCTGGTACGAACCTGGATTCTGAGATTAATTCCCTGGAACCTCCAGGCCCCTCAATGACATCCTGACTCCCTAATGAATTACATTTTCATCTTAGAAACCAGTTTCCCAAGACCGAGCTTTCATGGATTATTACAAAAACAGTGTTCAAACAATTTCCCTATATGTTCAACACAAACAAAGTTAATACACGAGATGCCCTCATAACTTTCAAACCATCAGCAAATCCAGTGTCTCCATCAAACCCACCCTACTAACATTAGAAACAGTTACCGACTTTAAAACAAGCACTATCAGAAACCTTCATCAGCTTTTTAGTACTGTAGGTGAGAACTATGCATTAGTGCTTACACAACAAGTAACTTCAACAATTGCTCATTAAGTGCTATTGCTGTCAATGCACATCAATAACTAGTATTATACTTGTACACCTATTAAAGAATTCGTGGCTTATATACAAGTCACAGAGGAATGCAAATAAGACAGTAGCATTACTTGAATTATTCCACTCAAAAACAAACTGTTTTCTTACAGGCAGTACATGAGAAGAATGATATAATAAAAGACACAAAGAAAAAAAAATCGTTTTTGCACCTAATTGTTGCAAATAATGTGATAACAAAAAATGCATGTGTTTTAATAACAATAAAATGTATTTTTGTGATCATGACAAAAATCAAACTTTATTAATGTATTGCATTCTGACGTTTAATCACTAAATTAAGGTTTTTCATTTTACAAAATATGTATGTATGCAGCCAACGATGACAGATGTCAGTGATGTCTTCCCTCTCCCTCCTCCTCCCTCTCGCCCCCCATCTGGGGGTTGACAAGTCATGCCGCCAGGAATAACAACCATATCAGAATTATAAGAAATGAAAAAAAGATGCAAAAGGGCAATAAAATTAGCGAAAATGGATAATGAAAAAAGGATTGCAATAGAAAGTAAGATCAACCCTAAAAAGTTCTTTAAGTACCAAAAAAAAAAAAGAGAAAATATAGGGCCCTCTCAGTGTAAGATAGGGAGGCAGATTATTGGAGGACAAAGCAGAGGTATTAAACAAATTATTTGCCTCAGTATTTACCAGGGAAAATTTCAATTACAATAATAGTGCCACAGGAGGAAGCCACAACCTCAATATTAGCTAACAATTGGTAAACTGAGGAAGAAGTTTAGTCACTTGGTAAAATTAAAGTAAATAAGGCACCTGGCCCAGATGGCATACATCCAAGAGTTCAAGGAGTTAAGTTCAGTAATAGCCAAACCATTACATTTAATATTCAAAGACTCCTTTTCCACAGGCTCAGTACCACAAGATTGGTGTAGAGGAGACATGGTGCCTATATTTAAAAGGGGAGCTAGATTACACAGGGAAATTGAATGACCTGTAAGCGTGACATCAATAGTGGGGAAGCTACTTGAAGGTTTAGTATGGGATAATATTCAGAAGTAATGGAAAACAAAATTATTAGTACAGTAATGGTCATCATGGATTTATGAAGCATAGGTCGTGCCAAACTAATCTTATTAGTTTCTTTGAGGAGGCAAGTAGGAATTCAGACCAGGCAATGCAAAGTCTTTTGATACGGTTCCACACAAGAGGCTAGTGTACAAAATAAAGCAAATTGGACTCGCAAAAATATTTGAACCTGGATTGAAAACTGGTTGAAGGATAGACAACAGAGAGTGGTTATAAATGGAACTTTTTCAGATTGGGCTAAATTTGTGAGTGGAGTATCTCAAGGATCAGTAATGGGATCCTTGCTTTTTAATTTGTTTATTAATGACCTTGAGGTTGGCATAGAGAGCAAAGTCTCCATATTTGCTGATGACACTAAATTGTGTAAGGTAGTAAAATCAGAGCAGGATGTAACTTCTCTGCAGAAGGACTTGGAGAGACTGGAAACTTGGGCATGCAAATGGCAGATGAGGTTTAATACAGATAAATGTAAGGTTATGCATTTTGGAAACAAGAATAAATAGGCAACTTGCAAGTTAAATGGGGATAAATTAGGAGAATCCTTGATGGAGAAGGATTTAGGAGTACTTGTAAACAGCAAGTTTAGCAATAGTGCAATAGTGGCAAACAAGATCTTATCTTGCATTAAACGGGCAATTGATGGAACGGAAATAAACATTATTATGCCCCTTTATAAAGCATTATTAAGACCACACCTTGAATATGGAATACAATTTTGAGAAAATACATTAAGGAACTAGAGAAAGTACAGAGGAGAGCCACCAAATTAATAAAAGGGTATGAATAACCTGATTTATGGGGAGAGGTTAACTAAATTAGATTTGTTTATATTAAAAGAGAGGCACCCAAGAGGGGATATGATAACTATATACAAATATATTCGGAGACAATACAAGGAGCTTTCAAAATAACTATTCATCCCAAGGGCAGTACAAAGGACTCGGGCCATACCTTAAGGTTGGAGGAAAGGAGATTGTGACGGTAGGGGGTAACCAGGCTACATAATGATGCTTTAGCCCTCTGGTTACCCCTGAAACCGTGGGATCCCTGGTAGCTACATAAGCACTATAAGCCAGGGACCAGGGATAATACATGTAGAAAATAAAGTGACCCCTGCTTTTTTCTGTTTTCATGTTCCCTTGGCCCAAGAACTGCGAGATTTCTTGAATGTCAGTTTTAGGGGGGATATTTGGGAGAAATTCGATTATTTTGTTCGCATGAGTTCGGGGGCCGAAGTTACCGGTAGTCCTTTATTTCTCTCTGACGACCAGGCATGATTTGCTGGTACGCGTGGTGAATTACGCCGGGACAAACCAGTGTCCCCCAGACTCTTGGATTTCAAGCCCAAATATCCCAAATCAATTTCCCTTATAAATGCCCTTCCCCTGAGTACCCGACTAGCACCCTCTCTTTCCACCTTTAAGACCCACCTTAAGACCCACTTGCTTAAAGAAGCATATGAATAGCACTGTGGATATTCTGAACACATGATACATAAAGCTTGGCCCCCTGTAGACGCACTTACCAGAACTCCCTCCTACTGTCTCTGTACGTTCTCCCTACCTACCAATTAGACTGTAAGCTCCTCGGAGCAGGGACACCTCTTCCTTAATGTTACTTTTATGTCTAAAGCACTTATTCCCATGATCTGTTATTTATATTATCTGTTATTTATTTGATTGCCACATATATTACTACTGTGAAGCGCTATGTACATTAATGGCGCTATATAAAATAAAGACATACAATACAATATAAATATAAGGCACCCCAATGTGTAAACTTTATTAAAATATAGTAAATGTCTAAAACATTCTAAAGTATAAGGCTCTATACAGTCAGCCAGGGCATCAGCATAAACGCTGGCATGTCTGTATAGAGTCCGTAGTTCAAAGATAAGAGGATGTCCAGAAATGAGAAGACCGTTTGGTGGGCGAGGAAGGGTGAATTGCCAAGTCAAGAGAACAAAGGGCACCCTGTGGGGACACCTTTGGTATCTGCCAGACTTGGTGGAGCCTGCCCAGCGGGTGGCAATGAGTTAGCACCTCATATATGACCTTATACAGCTCATAGGCGCTTCTCCCATTGCCTAAATCATATTTCAAGCTCACCCGCATTTCAAGCCGGCTTGGCACGCCACCTCCTCTGAAGTCAGCACAGAGACAAGCTCCTGTTTATATTGGCTGGCGGGGAGGAATTCCCATGCTCTGATTTGTCGCTCCTCCTTCCTTCATGCCGAACATAGCTCAGTGGAGGGTATGTAAGGAGAAGCCACAGTCAGAGAAGCAGACGATTTTGTGGCTTGAGACGATGAAGCTATGGCGGGCTTTTCAAAGTTGCTCTGTCCCAAATAGCAAAGCAACCGGCTTAGTTTTGAAGCTAGGAAAGTCTGTCCTTCAGAGACTAAGTCAGATGCGAGAACCAAGTTCTTATCTGAGAACGTAGCGATGCGGTCAGGAGTTCCTGCCAAAAACAGTTCTAGGCCTATCGGGACTAGGTCCCGGTCAGGCGTTTCTGCTGAATCTCGGTCCAGGATGTCCGGAATAAGATTCTGATAAGGGTAAGCCCTTGCAAGCGGGCGCTCTGCACCTAGGAAAGGCTAGATATCAACCCCCAGCCCCACACCCCAGTAAGTGTGTATATTTCTGTATTTTGTGTTTTGTTGTATTTCCGAGGTTTTATCCGAATGAACCCCATTTTATTTCACTGCCTTGTTTTGCCTATTGAATGATCCCTGGAATATAAATTAAGAGACCTGGTCTACCGTGACAGAGATTTCACCAGCAACAAAGGAAAGGGTGCTTTATAGTAAGGGTAGTTAAAATGTGGAATTCATTACCCATGGAGACTGTGATGGCAGATACAATAGATTTGTTAATAAATAAAAAGTTGGACAGCTTTTAAGAAAGGAAAGGTATACAGGGATATACCAAATAAGTAAACATGGGAAGGATGTTGATCCAGGGAGTAATCTGATATTTGGAGTCAGGAAGGAATTTATTTCCCCCCTTATGAGATATTATTAGATGATATTTCACTGGGGTTTTTGTTTCCCTTCCTCTGTATCAATATACCGTAAATACCAATATAGGATAACGTATCTGTCATCTAAATTTAGCATAGGTTGAACTTGATGGACATATGTCATTTTTCAACATATACATGAAGACCGCTGGGGAGTTCTAAACAGATACTAATAAACACATTTGTATCTGCAAAACTGCCACTTTCTTAGCCACGGCATACCAACGGTGAGGACAATAAAGCCCAGCGCTCGCTGTTAACCAATGGCTGCTGACTTAAAGGCAACCCCACTCAACCGCAATTAAATTGTCAAACACAGACAACATTGCGATGTGTTACAGTGCCTAAGAGCTTCGTTGTGGCAGAGCGTAAAGAGTTAAACATTGCCTGGTTTGTTTGAGGATTTAGAACTATTATAAAGTACCTCGAGTCCAAGTATCTTTTTTTTTTTCCAACTTCATATTTACTGAATTTTGTCCACAAGGCACAACATACAAAAGTACATGTTATCTCCCGAAATTTCTTGCATAGATGTCGTGTTTCTGCCCTATGTCACACAGATCTACAGACATACAACATGAAACACACCAAGGGTGGGGAAAGAAAAGAGGGGGAGAGGAGGGGGGGGGGGAGAGAGGGGAGCCGCAGTATTATCTGGGTTTTTTTTCCCCCTATTTATTCTTGGATCCTGGCAGACCGCTGTGGTTTGTCCCTTGTCACCTCGAAGGAATCCACACAGCTTCCTTGTAAGGCCTGAGTCGGGCCTGTCTTCCCAGGCCCCTATCTATTGCATCCTATCAAAGGAGAACTGACCTATTGGAGTCCAGGTATATTGATGTTAGAGCTCACTAACCACTGGAACCTGTAGATATAGTACCTCAACTGCTTGTAGGGGTTAATAACTGCCGGTTATTAGAGGCCTCGCTATCCATAAGGTAAACATACTACTACTTACCGATGAGATTGTTAAGGTATTGTCACCTCCGTCACCATAATATTGTATACAGTGGTCGATCGGCGAATCATCACCCAAGCCTATGGTCATGTGACCCCCCCTGCCCCCCCCCACTCCTGCAGCAGACTAGATTCTCATACAGGAATCAGACCATAGCCAGGTTCCATTACTCACATATAGTTACCTCATAGCAGCGGTCAGCGTAAACAGAGACTGGGAATTCGCCTTCTTTAGATTAACATGACCATAATTTTTTAACATTATATATTCACCTTACTCCTATCACCAAGTACACTCTCGGTAAAGGTTACCGACTACCTGTTACATCAACGTGGAGTTCATCAATCAGTAGGACCCTTGGACCCGGCATCTCGGTTATGCTTAAGGGTTAAATCAGTGCTAGATACTAGCGGAATCACTGTCCACAGGGTACACATACCATTATGTATACAAAAGACTGACAAGGTGATGTTACCTCCTTCAGTAACCACATTATATACGGCGGTTGACTGACCAATCACCAGCCAGGACAAGGGTTATGTTATTTCACCCCCTACTCCCACAGCAGATTTTTCCCACATAGTATTATGACCACAGCCAGGCTACATTAATTACACATAGAAATCTCTCAGTGGCGACATGTCAGTGCAGACAGATACTGGGAACTCGTCACTAATTTTACTACATGACTCCAGCATTCAGTAATACTTCTACGCCGTATCTCGTCACCAAGCACGTTCCTTACATAGGCCATTTACTACCGTGGCATAACAACGTGATTTGGTAATCAAAACCCACAGGACACACACACCATCACTGACCTTACAGTGTGATTAGATTTTGTCCTTTCCCCGTGGTTCTAAATAGTGTTTACGGAGTTATATCGGCCAACTAGTACACAGGTCCAGGGCTGTGGTGTGCAACTCCTATTTCTGTCAGCAGACCAAATCCGCATACATTACTGCGACATCTACAAGACGACATTAGTAGCATTTAGCCAGTGGCGACCTGTCAAGTCTGACAGACTTAGAACTGTCTTAATTCTGTCTGTTGTGCCATAGCACCAAGTACTCCACCTATATAGTACCCATACTACTCAGTTTGCTGTATATTTAGGCTATCACATCGTGACATGGAGCAGATGGACTATATACTTAAAGTCCTTTACTCTTAGCGGGTTTTTAGGGCCCGTTAATCTTATATTCAATTTTTGCCATTGTTTAGGATCACTCTATTTTAACTATATCCATTAAAATTGAGTTTAAGTCTACTACCACCATATCATTTAGGGGCTTGAGTACTGGTTAGTCTGGGACCTTTTTCTCTTTTTTTTGTGGGTCTTATGTCTTTTTTCAACCTCATCTACTATGTAATCAAGTCACAACACTTTCCGGCGGGCTTATTCTTTAGCTGTTCAGATAAATGTCCACGAAACACATCAAGAACTAACATACGTGTGTTATGTAGAGGTCCTGGACGTGCATTCCAGACAATTTTTACTCAGTCTTCCATCAGCTCATCCATCATCCACTCATTTTTTTGTGCTCGCACAAATATATTTTTGGGAAAGATCTCATTTTTGGCTATTGTTTTGCAGTTCAAAAATCATATAAGGAGGCAACTTTCAGCCATCGGCAGTTATGCATACCATCACAGTGACACGGAGCTTCTCATAACCCGTGCTCGTGATCTTGACCTCTTTCGTACCTGTAAGATTGACAGTATCATTTCGAGGCAGATTGAAGAATCCCAGGGTTTTGTCTGCATTTCCTATTTGCTTAAACTCGTAGTTTCTTTTTTTCCTTAATTGAATGAGGTATCGCTGGAAGTTAAGCAGCTTCTCTTGAAAGTCAGCCGGAAGCTTTTGACAGGTTTTCGACGCCTGAGTGATAGTCCTTCACAATGTATGAATCGGTCACACAAACCTCTCCAAGCTTTGAAAAGTCTGTAATCTATTCCGAGAGATTTGGCAATTTCTATAGCCTTTAATTGCATTGCTTGGCGTGTGGCAAGCAAGCCTTTTGCACGTGTCTCAATGACAAAACGAAGCACAGCTTTATCTACTTGTAGGTATCTTCCCTTCTTAGGTCTTGTAAAGCACTTGGTTGTTGCTTTATAAGAATATATGGAAGTGGATATAGCGAGGAAATACAGTATGTATGGTGCATGCGTCTACATGGTGCGTGTGTGCATGTGTGTATAGATGTATATGTTGTGTGTGTGCATGAATCTCAGTGGAACAGCCTACTGAGGGAGTAGGAAAAATAACCCCCAAACGGTTGACGCCAATGACACGACGTCCGGTAAACAAAACCCCGAAAACAGGTAAGTCCCCCTTCCTCAGATAATGGGCAAATGCAGAATCCGCAAATGGTGCAGGCAAAGGGGCATGATGAGCAAGGCAAGGAGAAAACTGGTGCTCACAAAAAGTCCACAGGGAGCTCAATCGCGTGCAGAGATGGAGAAATCAGAAAAAAGGCAAGATGAGCGGAGCACAGCATCAGAAGGAAGCAGTCAGACTTGACAAAAATAGATACAAATATTCTTTATTTGGCCCAGGCCATAGGTAAAAGGCAAGGAAAACCTCGGATGCGTTTTGCACCAGACACGGGTGCTTTGCCAATTTGCGTGGATAGGTGTGTTTGTGTGTGTGTATACATGATTTGTGGGGGTGGTTCTGGCGGTTGCAGAGGTCACGCATTCTGCCCCAAGGCATTTCAATTATATGCCGGCGGACCACGTGAGGCCTCTACAACCTCAACTTACCGGGATTCAGCCGGCTTCGGGATGAGTGACCATGGCGACATGGGGTCATGTGACGTCACGGTTGCCCTTTTAACGTGACATCAAATGACGCCGCGGGTCACGTACACGACCCTGCTGCGTCATTTGATGCCGCGCAAGGTAAGGAGGGGGGCGGCCAACGGAGGAGGTAAGGCAGGGGGGGCGCCGCAAAAAAAGTTTGCGCTCCCCTGCCTTAAGGGATGACACTGTGTCATTTGCAAGATCAGTTGTCACTCCTGTGGTGAAGGTTAACTATGCCTCATCTAAGGCTAAGGCCATACAGCCTTCGGCCGCTCGGAGGCGTGTGGTCTATGGGTGCCACCAATGCCTTTAGGCAATGTGATTGCGCTCCTTGCGGACGCCTCCACTCTGTCTGCGGCAGTATGGACCTGCCCTAACTTATTTGGAAACAAAACATGCTATTACAGTTTTCAATAAAGAGTCATAAAGGAAAGCGTTTAAAGCAGCAATCATCCAGTATACAAATTTAACTCACGTTAGTCCAGCTCTAGTATAAAAAAAAAAGACAATTCTTTAGATTGTGAGCTAACCATGGTAACCCTTAAACTGCAAAGGCCTCCAGGGAGAGATTCATTTTAGCCTCCCAACAAACAAAATATTCTGAACGTAGCTTTAGATTGTAAATATAGCAGCAGCTTTGAAAGGGACAAGAGACCTTTTAAATAAGTAGCAAAAAAAATGTAATGGAACAAATGGAAATCGGTGCAGATTGCTTCTTTAAAATGAACGCCCTGGCTCATAGGCGCCTAAAAGGTAATGATCTTGGCAGGACCTATGTTTCATTGGAATCCAATCTGTCTGATCCAGAATGACAATTCGAGATTCACTGAGCTACACAGCATCGCTATGGCAACACCTCTTGACATGAAAGAACGACAGCTATGAGCCTGTTCTGTACAATAGGAATTTCAAACGCCACAGTGCATCATTGAAGATCATGCAGACTTAATCGGTCATGAAAACATAGTGACTTATTGTAAGTTTCACATGAGGGATGTACAGGTAAAGACTATGTAAAAACAACATACTGGTATAATGGCAGGATGTATTACATGCACACCACATTTTTGCAAGGAACCATTTATGTAAACAATACCTACATGTATATATTGGTGAAATACATGCTTAACCAAACATGAGCAGAATATAACCATTTGGTCTGCACATTTATTTATTGTATTATTTATAACATTTATATAGAGCCCTTTTATCCATGGCGCTCTACATGAATTAGTAAAACAATGATGGGATTATAAACGGAACATTTCATGTGATGGACATAGAGTCATTGTTAATGTCTTTATGTTGGGAACATTATGGTCAAGTTATGGGCTAGGTGCATTCAGAGCTTGCTTGGTTGGTGGGTTGGGGTAAGGTCTCTGGATTTCGTCTGGTCGGTAGCATGGTGATGGGTCTGACAGTGGAGACAGTTTAAAAAGGATTAGGAAGTGGTGAAGGTAGGGGAGCATGAAATTTAGTTGCATTTATAACACTTCCTAAAAGTTTCCTGGATAATTAAATGTATACTAAACTGTACAGATAAATCAACATGTTAAAAGCTCAACATATTTTGCCTTCACTTTAATCCAACAAAAGATGGTTCTATTCGGTTTATCCTCTGTATGAACAAGGTGCATCAGACTACACATCTTGCAATACTGAATTCAATTATTAACAATACCAAATCTTACTCAGCAGTATGCCAGAGTATGTTATCTCTATAGCTCCTCTGAGTAATAAGAAAATACAATTTGCAATATAATAATGTGATTTGTTCTGCAAATAATAACTGTTATATGAAGTCGCATTTCAGTACGTGAACTGTATTTACAATGGGCCATTTTGTAAAATTAGCATATTTTGTAATTCCCTGTATATAGTTAGAAAAACAGATATTTACCAGTACTTTTATTATTATTCTCATATGTGCCAATCTCTACAAAAAATAAATAAATAAATAACTGTAGTCATATTACACAGCAAGCGTTTCCTAAATTCCCTGTCACTAAGGCTGCACTTATAGTGCCACGTCGCGTCAATACAAATGCATTGCCGCTGTCACGTGCGCTTAAAGTAAGCGCGACCCGACGGAGCGACGGCTTGGTCGCGCTCGCTGGAAGTCATCTCAATTTGATTTTTCCAGTGACCGCAGCCTGGCGTCGCGGTCACCGGCACTATAAGCGCGGCATAAGAGATGGTACCAAAAATAAGGAATCCATGCGATCTTTGTTGCAACAACTGAAAGGGTTTTTGAATACACCAGGTAACGATAGTAAAAGTAATATAGCTTTTTCAAAAACTATACTGTATAAAAAAAAATTTAATATGACGCAGGAGAGTACTTTGTATTCTGTAGAATATAGTATATTTTGAGGGCCTAAGGCCTCGTTCAGGGTGCCAGCTGCAGGACTCGGAGGGAGGGCGGGAGGGAGGCAGTGAGGCAGTTTGCTGGGCGATCTGTGTTTATCCCCCAGCAGACTTTTCAGCGTTGAGGAGGGGGCGGGGAGGGGGCGGGGTTACACACGGCAGGTTAAGTATCGAGGCTGCAGTCATGAAATCATTCTCAAGAATGATTTCATTGGCTGCCTAGGTCCCTGTGACGCTGCTGCACCTCCAAAAAACGAAATTTTCGTTTATTGAAACTGTAGCCAGCTTCAACTCCTGGCTTCGGAGACAGGGCAGCTGCTACCCTGACAACCAGTATTCAAATTGAATACTTTGTTTCTCACGGCAGCACGCACGGTAGCACGCCCTCCCTCCGAAGCCAGCACCCTGAACGAGGCCTAAGACATCAAGCATTGCATCTCCATTTGGGAATAGGAAGAAGCGATTTAAGCGGAAGGAGTTCAGGAATCTAACACAACTACTAGTGTGTGAAAGAAGTTAGTGACTTTGGCCCAACCACATTGCAGGATTGTGTGCTAGACAGACTCGTGTGACATGAAGCGGTCTCTTCTACACAAAGCAACAATAATTTAGCTTCTACCTATAGGGCCACAGAAAAGCCACAACAGGTATTTACTTGTGCTCACCGTTTATTCATAAGTTGGGGTCAGGTACCTGATCTTTCACAATGCTGAGACAGCTCCAGTGACAACTTTTTGGGCAGAAACCATTAAGTATTTGCAACACTTCTCATTTTTAAGTATGCTAGTTTGCATGTCATTACCCAGACTCCTTGTGTACAGCTTAACCACTACTTGACATGTGACAAATGGAGTGAATGGATCAGGTTTTGGGACCTACAAAGTTTTTTTTAAAACAAACCTCAATATCATTATACTAGGTAAAAACGTATTCCCGGTAGGCAGGTTGTATCCCTCATTTTCTCCAAATATAAAATGCTCCTATTTTATGAAGGCTATATATACACACACCACAGGAAAAGGGCAGAGTAGCAGGAATTATAAGACAATTAAATCATAAGCCACTTGAGTCTTTCATTATTATTATTATATGCAACACTGGGTGGTAATATTCATTGTGTTTTATTGCAGCTCATTATTACTTAAAGCTATGGGATGAAAGCTAACATCAAAGAACTCAATATCTATTGCTAATATAGAAGCCAAAGGTTTCACAATACTGGTTACATTAATGTTCTCCATCTTAAAACTAAATAATTTAGTACAGAAAATTCTGTCACTAGCACACAAAATGTTCTCTCTGCCATCATTATAGCATGACCCGTTTACATTATTTCATTCAATCTAATTTTTTTTCAACAGAGATGAAACCCCCGGACAACCTTCCCCCCCAAAACTTTTTTTTTGAATTCCCCTTCTTGTTACAAAAAAATATTATGATTTACTAAAAACAAAAAAAGACAATCCTGAAAAAAGGAATTCAGATATTATAATATAAAGCTTGTTCATTTCTCAAACTCTGCAAGGCACCAAAAAGATTATTAAGTGCTCCTTAAAACTATGCAGAAAACAATTGTAAATTACTCAAAACGTACACATTATTATTTAGAGCAGACCTGCATAACTCCAGTCCTCGAGAGCCGCAAATAGGCCAGGTTTTCAGGATATCCCTACATATTCATACTGAACCACTAATTGAGCTAGCTGTGCTGAAGTAGGGATATCCTGAAAACCTGGCCTGTTTGCGGCCCTCGAACCCTGGAGTTGTGCAAGCCTGATTTAGAGATTTCAGACTAAAAATATTATTGCATCAACCAACCCAAACATGTTTTAAACTCAAAGTTACATAAAATCGGAAAAACTGGGATTTCCCGAAAAATGAAATTGAGTTCCACTTACAAATGCTTTTACGTCAGGTTCAATATATTTTCAGAACTATGGAAACTACAACGTTTCAAGACCACATCAGGAATGAAAGGTTCGATGTGGACCTAAAACGGAGACCTCAGGGATGGAAATGTGTGAGATATAGATATCTATATCTAATGAAAAATATCATTTATGCTTATGAGCATATTCACATGTGACAGGTCCACAGCCCTGTCTTCACCCATGATATCTCAGCCTACAATGCTTCCACTGCAGCCATGGGCTCTTGGTAATAACGTGCAAATGAGCACTCACAGTGTGTCACTTCTTGCTTCTTGTCCATTGCCACATGGAGAGATGAAATAGAGATATGTACAGTACAATGTACTGTGTAGGAGTGGTTGCACCAGTTTGTAGGAGTGGTTGCACCAGTTACTAGCTTTGACCAATTAGACAGTTGACGCTATAAGCAGACACCCTTTCAACCGACCTGGATTTAGGAGATTCTGGACAAGTCATACATGGAAATATGTACATAAAAAGTGATGCAATCAAATAAAAGCACATGGCATGGATATATGCAAAATTAATGTTTACAAAGCTCTGGGAAAGACCACTTTATTGGTTGATAGCATGTAAAGATTTTACGGTTTTACAAGAAAGCATAACTACACCTTTTAAAATGGTTCCATACTGGTTGGTATTTTATTTAACTTGATGACTTCCTGCCGTCATAACGAATCCATGAAGGATAAGCAGCAATCCTGCTCAAACTGAAAACCAGGGGTGGCCGAAAATATAAAATACTGGCAGAATTTTTAGGAGCAAGCATTTTGTTAGGCGTGCGAGGACAGGAGGAACTATTTTTTTCAAAGAAAAAAGCCTGATTTGGTTGGTTTTAAAAAAAAATATATATATATATATATATATATATTTTATTTATTTTTTCTTTCTATTAATAATTCATAAAACTTTTCGCATCCATATTCAAATTCCAAAAAAAAAAAAAAAAATACAAACTCTTTTCATAATCCTTAAGTCGTGTAGCCCAACGTAAGCACCACACTCTTGACCTGTATTCCAACCAATAATTCAGGCCTGAGGCCTCAATTAACAGGAACTGCCTGCTGTGCCAAAATGTGAAGTGGTTTTGAAATGTTGCCTTCGTCCCATTCTGGAACAGGAAGAAACCACCCAGTACATTTCTCTTGGGACTACAATACAGATTTTCCCTAGAAGTAAAAAAGGTTATCTACTAACACACATATTTCTGGATATCTGCAGCAATTATTTCATGCTAGTTGGCCTGTGGCCACATCGGAGGCATTACTGTTTTGGGGGGGAAAACATCCGGTATTCATATTTCTATACTTCTTGTTGCGATGGTAAAATGTTAAGCGTATGCAGTATACAGGTAGCTTTCATGTTCACAACATGGACTCTACGGCTACGCTTATAGTGCCGGCGACGCGACGGTCGCTGTAAAATCAAATAGAGATGACTTCCAGCGATCGCGACCAATCCGTTGCGTCGCTCTTACTATAAGCACATGCGATGGCGGCAATGCATTTGTTTTGCCGCAACGTCGCGTCGCTGTTGCCGGCACTATAAACGCAGCCTAAATCTGCAAATATGAGATAAGTACATTAAAATAAACGAGCACACAGAAATAAGTTCTAACCTAGAAGAGCAATGGTATATTGGGAGACTTAGACGAAAGAAGTATAATGCAAAAGAAAGCAAGTTTTAAATCTTCCATTTAAAAATTAAGCCTGTATAGTTTGTGTGTGCTAATTAAATCATCACACCTTCAAAAAAATATTACAGGCCAATATCACACCTTAGTAAACAATAACCACTGTGTCAGGGACTGTGAAAGTATCTGAAGAGAACTGATGACTGTAGCAGAGTCCTTCAATTAAGTGGTTGAAGGCAACTAAGGAGGAACTTATTAAAGTTTTACTTTAGTTTATATAGATTTTTCCACAGCACTACAGAGAAATCTGCTTGTAAATTTGTTAAAATGGTTGACATTTCCAGTTGCACCATCTACATCTTAGAGAAAGCACTAAATAGGTTGCCATACTTTTTAAAGCTACAAATTTAAACTCCCCAGGCACAGAAAAAATGTTCTACCATTTAAATACTTATTTCGAAATATAGGTTTACCAGCTTTGAAAACCTAGGCCCACAAGCCTAAACATGTAGAAAAGTAACAACGAGGTATGTGAGATTTAACCGAAAATAAAGACCAACTGTGACTGCACCTTTAATATTCGCAGTTAGGCCAGTAATATAGTACGTACATACACACACACTGACAGCTTCCAAATGACACACAAACACACACTACCCTTCCAAGCGCTTCGCTCACAGCAGCACCGACCGTACACACAAAAAGTGTGCGGCACGAGCGTTCGCACAGGCGCGGACACTATATTACTGGCCTAACTGTGAATATTAAAGGTACATACATACATACATACATACATACATCTATACACACACGTACGTACACACACACAGCTTCCAAATGACACTTTTTGTGTGTACAGTCCGTGCTGCTGTGAGCGACGCGCTTGGAAGGGTAGTGTGTGTTTGTGTGTCATTTGGAAGCTGTCAGTATGTGTACACGTACATACATACATACATACACACACGTAGAGGTATCAGTACCGTGTTAGCCGGTGTGTGTGTGTGATAGAGAGATAGAGAGATAGAGAGACAGAGAGACAGAGAGACAGAGAGATAGAACACAGACACACACAGGTAATTATGGAACGAGACAGCACTCAGAGGTAATTACCTCTGAGTGCTGTCTCGTTCCTAATGCGTTGCTGCACCACTGCTGTGAGGAACACCCCTGCCTGTTAACTACTGCTAAGGGACATGCATCTACCTTTTACTGCATACACGTGAGTGCCAACTACTGTCCATTGACACACACACACTATATATATATATATATATATATATATATATATACATACACACACACACACACACACACACACACACATACAATGTAGACACTGAGCGGTAGTGGCGCAAATACATACTTTTCTGAGTCATCCCCCTGATCGGCCGGCTCCACGCTCACTGCCGTGCGTGCACGGCCATAGCATAGACAGCCTGGCTACCCACAGCCAATTATAAGTGCCATGCACGGCGCAGCAAGCGCGTCCACTATATTACAGGCCTTAAGGAGGGAGAGTGTGTAGCTGCAAAGTAAGGCAGAGTTCCCAGTCTTCACTGTGGCACGCACGCCCGGTGGGGGGGCGGCGCATGCACAGTGCTACACCGCGATCTGCGGTCTGTGGGGAGAGGGAAGATTTGTGACGGGAGGGGGCGTGGCTGTGGGTTTGCAGGGGCGTGGCCATGACATCCCGCGGCTGGTTCGCCCTTATTGGCTGAATCGCCGGCGGGGGCGTTGCCACACCCCCGTCGCAGATGTCGAGGTCAAATTCTCCTGCCTCCCTTAAAACCTGTCGCGCACCGCTGGGGAAAGGTGCGCGACAAGGTAGGGACTGGGACCGGCCGGACTGGGGAGGCGGGGCTTGATAGCACAGCGCACGCCGAGCCGTGCGCTGTGGAGGTGACCGCAGCCTAAGTGTGTCTGCAGTGTGTGTAGCTGCAGTTTCTGTGTGTATGTGTGTCAGTAGCAGCAGCAGCGTTTGTTTGTCAACAGCAGTGTTTATGGGTGTAGCAGCAGCATGTGTGCGGTTGCTGGTGTGTGTAGCTGCAGCAGTAGAGTTTGTGTGTAGCAGCAGTTTGTGTATGGGTAGCTGCTGTGTGTGTGTACACACACAGGGGGCATCAGTTTGTGGATATAGATAGGTGCAGTGTAAGTGTATATAGAGGTGCTTTAATGTATTTACCATTTTATTTTAATTAAAAAAAATCCATATAACTACACAAAAGTGTCTATTATTTATGAAAAAAGCCTACATTTAGCCTATAATAGTAATAATCCCCTCAGAACAGGGCATTACTGGCCAATGCCCTGTTCTGAGGGGATTATTACTTAATTATTCACTTCCGTACCCCAAGGACAAACAGAGTGGGTCAGGATGTCACCCTGGGCGTCTTTTGCTAATTTTCTAGGCAGCATGCACGAGCAGCGCTCTACAGGTCAACAGAATCTCAAAAAAAAAATTAAAAAAAACGATGACATGATTGGTCAGCAGAGCAGTCACATAACTGCCAGAAGGTCTGTGGCCACGGAGGTGGTATCCCCCCACCAGCACTGAATGAATGATAAACCAGGAGTATGAATATTGTTGAATTCTGGAAACAGCAACTGCCCCCCTGAATTCCCCCTCATTGTTTTATCTAAAGTATGAGGCTCACCAGAGCTGTATTCCCAGCTCAAGGGGACCACTACTTCCTAGATAGTAAACTTTTTTGGTGCTAGGAAAACAAAAAAGAGAAAGCAAGATGGCCGCATGGTTACCCAACAGCAAGACACAATGTAATATCCTGATGACCTTGTAGCTTTTTTTATTGGCTGCTGGAGGAGTCAGCTTTAAATACAGGCAGCGGAAATACAGTTATAAACAATATAAAAGTGGGAGTTACTGAATATTAATTACATCACTTCTGCTCTCAACACAACAAATCGATCTTTGCCAAGGTCAATGAGTTGAGCTTATGCGGTCATTTATGATTTACTGAGGAAGGGTGCAGTTTATGGTTAACAAGTGCAGTTCCACTTGCAATTGTGAGGTTTTCCTTAAAACATAAAATTCCCCTAAATATTTCGCTTTTTCATTCAGATCGCAAACCTCTTTGTGAGATCTAACAATTACTCTCTCTTTTGGTATAGCTCAGTAGCCTCATCATAATAATTGAAAACGTAGGGATCACTGCAGTATATTTTTATCAGTTAACTAAAAAACCTTTTTTTAAATAACCAAAAGCAGTATTGTATAGCATATTCTCTGATATTTACTGGGTTCGTAAAAATTAGGCTTTGGGGTCTTAATCTGCAAATTACACGTATTTTGACATACAAAAATAACCTTTCATTATGGTAACACTGTCCTGACATACCTGGAACGGCATGGGACTATATGAGATACGAGGTATGTTATGGGCACTTCCTCGTTTTCTAGAGGGTGATTATGTTCACCGCTCCAAAGAAGCATCAAAAACGAAGTGGAGCCTCCAACAACTTGTCTCCAGCATCCAGGGCCTGGTTGCATTGTGTGATCGCTCCTGGAGCAAACACACGACCCAGAGTGCCGGAGAACCTCCAGCACTCTAGGTTAATAAACAAGTGCCTTGATTTATTCCAAGTTCAGTAAATATTGCTAGGTGCAACTGCACTTCACTTTTACATTAAATACTACATTAACTCGCCTTTTATCAGGAAGCCTAATGTGTCATTGTTATGGTAAGTAATTGTGAAATTGAACACAAACTGTACTATCTATAAGCTCTTTTTAATGCAGAATAGAATAATTTAATATCAAATGTATTGTAGCTCACATCAAACAGGTTTTCTGACTATCCCTAACCACTCTATTGGTTGTGTCAGAAAAGAAATCACATTTTAAACATGTAATTTTTGCAACGATGCAACTCCCTCCATCTGATCAAAATGAAGTCCTAAATTAACAATTAGAGGATGTTAAAGGCAAAAGGGAGGAAGCAAAAACAAAAGTACAAACTTACAGCAATCCATCAACCCTAACAAGCGGTTGCAATAATTTCACTGCGACACAAGTCTCCTTTTATCACAGTCAGGAATCTGTATTCGGTCTCAGGTCTCTTACAGTCCCAAAAAAGCAGCCAACTATCCATGTCGAGAGAAGACGAGTTTTGCAATCTCAGTGATCCTTGTGTGATGCAATAAATCATGAAATATTCAAGTTTAGAGCAGACAAGAAAACCCTTTCACGTGTAAAGCAGCACACAGGAAATATCTTAAGGCTGTTCTGCGGTGCCCGGCTTTTGGGCAGACTTGTGACTGGCATTACTTACGCTCTCCTCGCAGGTATTTTAAAATAAAAAGATAAACTACAATTAGTTTGGCACACCGCTTCTTGTGAATCACCTTTGAGGCCTTGGGCTGAATAAGATGCACACAACACACCCCAATTCAATAATTACACCTCTTGCAGCAGAGTCAAAAATAAATACATAGCAAAACAAAACAGTATTCATTTCATTGTAGTTGCTGACGGTAGCATTGGCTCGGATGCCAAACACCATTAATTCTGAACAAACAAACATTCGCTGCTTTCTTAATATCTCCCCAGTTAAAGAACTATCAGTAAGCATAAATATTATATATTCACATATATAACGCAGAAACATGGACAGACCTAGTGTCGATTCCCCTTCATCTTTCCAGCTGCGAGTCTGCATTTTCCTGAGCGTCCACGCACAAAATAATTACCAAAGATTTACACACACGTACACAAAACACAGGCAGTCACTCCCTTAATACATCCAGATTGCTGCTTAGTTACAAACGGTCGACTCTTATGTTGATAAAGAAATGAAGACAGCTGCCGGTAAACAATCCCTGTGCTTCATAATGCCTTATCATAAGCAGCCAATGCAAGCCAAAGAAGCAAAGCTGCCCCTGGCTTTTTTCTGCTGTAGCTGCTACTAGATGAGTCACTGCTGAACATTTTTTTTTTCTGCGGGAAAGAGCGGAGAGAAGAAAGAGGAGGAGAATGGAAGGTGGGGAGTGGATTCTAGCAGCAAAGGCAACACCACATTGCCTCTAGCACACGCTCTCTTCTTGGGTATGATGTCACATCATAGCTGTGTTAATTAATGCAGCGAGTCTCCCAGAGGAAAAAGAAGACCATGTCAGATGCACTTAGACAAGACACCAATATGCTTTCTGAATCTTTTTTCCACAGAAACAAACGGAAGAAAAATGAAGAGCAAGGACGTGATATACAGTAGTGTGGTGGTTAAGACAATGGACATTGATGCACACGGTTGTTGTGAGTGCTTGCCTCGTCTACCACTATGCAATCTTCTACAAATAAATATCTGTACCTCAGGGGATAATGATGACATACAGTAGCATTGTCACCCTCCTACCTTCTGAAGCTTCAAACAGAACAAAAACTGTATTATCTACAAGCTCTTAATAATTCAGAACAAAATATTTACGTGACATATGGCTCTATTGAAAAGACTTTGAGATACCTGGAATTATGAACATAGTATAGATCATGGGTAAGCAAACTTTTCAGTCTGTGCCCCCTGGCTGCTCTTGTCTCCCTCCTCACCTAGTCTTCGGTGTCAAATGACGCTGCAGGGTCACGTGATGTCATAATCGCCAACAAAACGAATAGTCTTTTTCTTAATTTTCCAAAGAATACAGCAACCAATCCCTGAATTCTTAGTAAGAAAAGTACCTAATAAAATATTTTATAACCAAGAATACTTAGAGGGATGGAAATATTTCCCCACTGTCGCTTTTGCTGTGCGCAACACTGACCGACGTGGCAATCACAGCCGCTTAGTCATTAGGACGGGCTGGAACTGAGAGCAGGAGGCAGAAGAGGCAACGCGAAGGCTAGGGGTGGAGCTAGCTGGAGGAGCCAGTCGGAGAAAGTATGTGTTGGAGAGTCAGTGAGCGCGTGTGTGTCAGATACACAATGACACAGTGATAGAGCCTCTGATGGGTGGGAGGGGTGGTAGCCGGAACGCCACCCCTTTGGCGCTTAAAATGCTGGCCGACTCCTAAGCAGTTTATATTTTTGGACACCACTGCTACTAGCATGTTCACCATAGCTAGATATGTGATTAGTGCCATAAGAATCCTCAGAAACCATATGGTTTAGTCATGGACTAACACCCTATAGAGTATCAGTTTTCAACTGAAAATCTTGGGGGGGGGGGGGAATCACTTTCCAGTCTGCATGGATACACCGCATCAGCCTCAATAAGAGCTTTAATACCTGTATAAAAATTATTCATTGGAACGCATCCACATTCTCAAAGCATTATGGAATATTTGCATAGAAAAATGATGGCAGCTGCGTTACGGTAGCGAGTAGCACTGAAGTGGGAGTCATTTAACCTTAGTTGCTCATAAGGTGTATCACTTGCAAACTTCCCATGATGAACAAGCTCCTTGTTGAATGTTTCACTTACAAGATATAGTTGGACATTGACTAGAGGAGTTGCAGTAAGGGTGAATCATCTGCAAAATGCTGACGTTATTTAAGACCTGTTTAATAGCGTTTCAAATTTAGGCCATAAAGACAAATTCCGATTAGCACAACAATTATTTATGTTGCTGGCATAGAAAACAAAATATTACATCATTTGTAAATTAGCAGTGAGATATGTGATCCGGGCGAAAATTGAAATGTAATAGAAAAAGTGGTGTCTAAAGTGCAAACTGATATAAGTGAATATATTTAGTGAATTAAATAGTATGTATGATACCAGCACTGTTTAACAAATGCATCTCATTGTCTCTCTCTCGCTTCTCCCCTTCTCAATCTTCATCTACCCCTAGATTCTGCAGAAACCTGCGCTCTATTAGCCTACCAGCCTTTGATTCCACTTTACGCTCATCCCTCTCCTGTCTCAGTTCTGCTACAGACCCTGACAACGTGGTCAGGAACTTACTTTACGCTTCTTCACCCACAGATGGGTATAGGCGACCTCCAAGGAAAACTTCACTTTAAAAAGATCCATGGAAGTTGTACAAACCTACTTTTCTTCACTAACCCACGCCAACTCTCCTCTGTCATTGACTCTCTACTCAAACCACCCTCAGCTGCCTCTTCTTCACCTCAGGACTTCGCTGCCTATTTTAAGGAAAAAGTTGAATCCATACGTCAGAACATCCCCTCTGTTTCCTCCTCCCATCCTACACAGCTTCCTAAGGCTGCGCTTATAGTGCCAGTGTCGGCGACATCGCGGCAAAATAAATGCATTGCCGCCGTCGTGTGTGCTTATAGTAAGCGCAACGTGACGCCGCAACGGATTGGACGCAATCGCTGGAAGTCATCTCTATTTTTCAGCGACCGTCACGCCGGCACTATAAGCGCAGCCTTAGGCTTGTAATATAGTGCGCGCTGGAGCGTGTGCATGCACGGCATTGCGCGTGAACGTGGCGCGGGCGTTTCGTTTGTAGAGGGTAAGCGTGATGCGTGCGGCTAGGGGCCGTGGCTATGACGTGTCCACGCTGTGATTGGTTCATAGCGTCACGTGGCGACAGCGCAAAAATACAATTCTCTTGCACTTTTTCTGGTCTGCCGCACCACCGCTCACGGCCGTGCACACGCGTCGACTAGATAGTCAGCCTCCCATAGTCAATTGTAATTAACGTGCGCGCACACACGGTAGCGCAACAGCGCGCTCTATATTACAGGCCTAACACTCCTCCTGCCTTCCTTGACTCTTTTTCTGCTGTCTCAGAGGAGGATGTGTCACTGCTGATCTCCTCTTCTCCCTCTACCACTTACCCTCTTGACCCTATTCCCTCCCATCTCCTAAAACCTCTTGCTCCTACTATAACCCCTATGCTCACACACATTTTTAACTCCACTCTCTACTCTGGTACCTTTCCCTCTTCCTTCAAACATGCAAGAGTTATACCATTACTTAAAAACAACAAGCTTGATCCTACCTGTCTTTCTAACTTTCCACCCGTCTCCCTCCTGCCTTTTGTCTCTAATCTCCTTGAACGTCTTGTATTCTCTCGCTTGCTCCACTTTCTCAACACCTATTCTCTCCTAGACCCTCTACAATCTGGCTTCCGCACTGCTCACTCAACTGAAACAGCCCTCACTAAAATAACTAATGACCTCCATGCTGCCAAAGACAGAGGTCATTACACTCTGCTCATATTACTCGACCTCTCTGCAGCATTTGACACCGTGGACCACCCTCTTCTCTTTCACATTCTCTACATTCTCCAGCTCTATGCTGGATCTCCTCTTGCCTCTCACATCGTCCTTTCAGTGTCTTCTGCTAACACCTCCTCCTCTATCGATCTCTCTGTGGGGGTACCCCACTGCTCTGTCCTGGGACCTCTACTCTTAAATATCACCTCTATGCGGACAACACACAAATTTACTTTTCAATCCTTGACTTTACTCATGCTGTACAGACCAAAGTTTCTGAATGTCTCTCTGCTATATCATCCTGGATGGCACTCCGCCGACTTCAACTTAACATGGCAAAAACAGAGCACCTCATACTTCCTCCCAAACCTGGCCCTACTACCTCATTCCACATTACTGTTGGAAGTACTATCATTCACCCAGTAGCACAAGCACGCTGCCTACGGGGGTCACATTCTCCCCTCACATTCAAAACGTATCTAAAACCTGTCGCTTTTTCCACCTTAATATTACAAAGATACGCCCTTTCCTCTGTTGCTCGACTGACAAAACTCTGACTCAAGCCCTCATTCTCTCCCAACTCGATTACTGTAACCTCCTGCTGTCCAGCCTTCCTGCCTCCCCTACAATCTATCCTAAACGCTGTTGCCAGAATCACTCTACTCTTTCCTATATCTGTCTCAGTATCTCCCCTGCTGAAATCACTCTCCTGGCTTCCTATAAAATCCTGCATCTAGCACTCAATTCTCCTCCCCACTTTTAAAGCTTTACATTTTTCTGCCCCCCTCTACATCTCAGCCCCAATTTCTCACTATGTACCATCCCGACTCTTGTGTTCTGCTCAAGCATGCCTTCTCTCTACCTCTGTATCTAAAGCCCTCTCCCGCCTTAAACCTCTCTCACCGACTGCCCCACACCTCTGGAATGCCCTTCCCCTCAATACCCGACTAGCACCTTCTCTATCCACCTTAAGACACACTTGCTTAAAGAAGCATGAGTAGCACCGTGGTCAATACTATACACGATACATAAAGCTTGGCCCCATGCAGACGCCCTTACCAGAATGCCCTCCTACTGTCTCTGTACGTTCTTCCTACCAATTAGATTGTAAGCTCTTCGGAGCAAGGACACCTCTTCCGAAATGTTACTTTTATGTCTGAAGCACTTATTCCCATGATGTTATTTGTATTATTTTTTATTTATAGGATTGTCACGTGTATTACTACTGTGAAGCGCTATGTACATTAATGGCGCTATATAAATAAAGCAGTGCAACCAAATGACTTGTACCGGCGCTAATAAACACCTTAATATAATTAAGTGCAATAAACAAATGCAATACTTAAAAGGGATGTGTATCCCAGAAGAACACGCTTCTCCACCTTCCAAGGAATATGTACAGATTCCTTACATGAGAAGACTTGATCCACAGGGGGGGGGGGGGGGAAGGGAGCGGTATAAATAAAGACATACATACAGAGTATTCCGTTGAACAGGAACATCTTGGGTTAAACCTCCATGGTTGATAGCATGTAAGGAAGAAACACAGATGCAAAGAAAATGGTGCATTAATGTTTTACCCGATCAACAAAACAACACAAAAGGTCACTCCTTGCACGCTACCTTTGGGGTTAATGTGAGTTTGCAAATTCCCTTTTGTGTTGTTTTGTTGATGGAGTAAAAATGTTAATGCGCCATTTTCTTTGCACCTGGGTTTCTTCCTTACAACCATGGAGATTTAACCCAAGTTGTTTCTGTTCGACGAAGTATTCTGTGGCATTTGTTAAACAGTGCTGATATCAGCCATATTATTTAATTCACTAAATATATTCACTTATATCAGTTTACGTTTTAGACACCACTTTTTCTATTGCTATCTTGTGCAGTTGGGATTCTGCAAGTGTTTGGTTGCACCTGATTTGTGCGCATTTTTCATTGCACTTTTATATGCATATACATAGTTACATAGTAGATGAGGTTGAAAAAAGACTTCCGTCCATCAAGTTCAACCTATGCTAAATTTAGACAACAGATACTTTATCCTATATCTATAATTATTGATCCAGAGGAAGACAAACAGAAAACCCCATTATGTATATTTCCCAATTATCACCAGAATTATCAGTATATAAGTTTGCGCCTAATTTTATTCACATTTTAAAATTGAACTGTATATTCATAGACATAAATATATGTATACATATGAATATCAACCTTGCAAAAAGCCAGACGCCTTAAACTATTTTTGTTGAGCGTCCGGAGCCGCACACTTCCAGCCATCACTACTTTGTAGTACCAGCACTAGTAGTGGGCTCTCAATGAGCAACTGCAGGGAAAAAGGTGCGATTGAAAACCACAATGGGTGGAAAATGCCAATAAATCTGCTGCTTCTCGAAGTTGCACCCGACATTGCCTTGCAAAGTTATTGTGGAGTGTGACTTGAAGATGCAGCAGGAAGAATGAGATTCCCACCATTATGGTCCTTTCCAACCATCATACACGAGAGAGAAAATTTAGCAATACTACAAGCAGGCTCCTGAAAATGTAGATTATCTTCTGCCCATGTCGATCCACTGCTGGATGAATATTCTTCCCCCCACCCTGATGATCTTCCAAGTGCTGCAGTTGCAAGTATCTTCTCTCCATGTGTCTCCAACAAATTTTCTCCTTTCATCCTCCCATCTTACCTTTTGGTCATTTTCTTGTCTTTTAATTTGGCCGAAATCCAGTCCAGTACCCGGTCTGTCCAATGATGGTAATTTCTTACAAACACACACACACACACACACACTATCAGTAAATGGCCGGGTATCAATCCGATGAACACTGACCTTCAATCGTAAGCCTATGGCAATGTCTCTTTGAATATTAACAAACATAAACAGACCTCTCTGGCGCTGAGGTACAAACAGGCATGATTGGGCTATGATGGAATAAGCTTGGATCTTTGAAATGATGCATACCTCAGAAAAAGGAGACACAAATAACATACACATCATAGGGAGCAGCGGAGCGGTAGCCAATTCGGAGGAGTTGGCGCCTTGAGGCTGACAAGTTGACGGAGAGCACCATCCACAGACGCGAGAAGATCCGTTTTGCGTGTGAAATTGTCCACATTAAGTAAGGCTTGAGACCTAGCCACTTGATGTGAGTAGGTTTCTAATTTTTACCCACGGCGGAGTAGGGTATGACACAAGTGACCAAGGTCATTACCCATCTTGTTATTATGCTGTGAGCACGTCGTGTGTGCACACGTGTATTTTATTACTGTTAATTAAATTTAATGTATATCCTTTGCCTTGTGTACCAAGCTTATAAGTTTTTATCTCAGGGTAATGCACTACTAGTAGTTTGTATGCTATTTTTGTCTCCTTTTCCTGAGGTATACGTCATTTTAAAGATCCGAGCTTATTCCATCATAGCCCCATCGTGCCTGTTTGTACTTCAGCGCTAGAGAGGTCTGTTCATGTTTGCATTATATACTGGACACTAGACACCCAGTGGACTTTTTAGGCTGCTTTTGGACAAATATCACAGGACTAACAAATTGGACTTCATTTGTTTTTTTTATGATTGATTTTCGTTTATCCATTTACTTTTCACTATTAGTGTGTTTATTATTAGTTGATATTAGCGCTTTTTTGCACACTAATTATTTAATTCTTTTTGAATATTAGTATTGTTAATTATGAAGTATTGATCCAAAGGATCCTGTTTTCTCCAGAAAAAAAAGTTTGAGTCGTGCAATGAAAAGAACTATGCCATGTGTGCAACATTCAGAAAAGCATATACAAGATTACAATGCAATAATTACTCCAGTTTGGATCATTGTTAATACATTGGGGTTTTGCAGTAAAAACATGGTAAGTGCTATGTGCATGCCCATTTCAAGATTTGTGCATAATATATAGTAGTACTAAATGATTAAAACTGAGAAACCAGTTGAAAGACCCAGTCACATGAACCATTATGAGATAAATGCCTCTCAAAACCTCCCATTTGCTTTTAAATATGGCCATTACCAAAAACAGACATTTTGTTTCAGACTTAAAAACAATGACTCGCTTATGTTTTCATTTCAAAGTGAAAAGATACTGAAGTGAAAGAAATGTGATACTCTAAAGGAATTATTGACCCATCCCCCACTTGCTTGTATCTCACAAAAAAAAATACTAATGTAAAGCATGTTCCCAATATGGTGGGTGAAAAAGGCAACAAAAAACCTCCGTCAGCATATAGCCAATAAAGAATATCACTTGTGAGCACATTCACGTCTTAGACATGTCTGCAATCCTTCCTTTCAACCATTATCACCTAGCATACAGTGCTCCCACTGCAGCAAGGGATTCTGGGAAATTACATGCAAATGAGCACACGTGTCACCTTTTGCCTGGAATATCCATTCACATGGAGCCCATTTAAGCAGATGCATCGCCGTTCACACAGCTTTTAAGCACAGCATGCGACTAGCAAACCAAGTACAAACCCCTCACAGACATGTTTCCACCTTGATGGGTATCATCGATGCATCAGCTTAAATGGGCTCCATGTGAATGGATATTCCAGGCAAAAGGTGACACATTGTGTGCGCATTTGCATGTAATTTCCCAGAATCCCTTGCTGCACTGTATGCTAGGTGATAATGGTTGAAAGGCAGGGTTGCAGACCTGTCTAAGACATGTGAATGTGCTCACAAGTGATATTCTTTATTGAGAGATATATACATATATATATACATATATATATATATATATCTATATATCTATATATCTATATCTATATATATATACACAATTTCTTTTTGCATCGGGGTACAAATGTTTCAATCTTTGAGCATAGAACTTTAACATTTTGCGTTATTGATAGGGTTGCAAGGTGGCTTCTCCAAAAATACTGGACTCAATGGTGAAAGGTGCGTCAAGTCACTATGTCCAGGGAGGTAATACCGGCCACATACATGTCCAGTATTACAGTACCTCTCATTTTTTACTGGACAACGTATCCAAATACAGGGCAGTCCATTTCAATACCTGACACCTGGCAACCCTAGTTATTGATATATGCCAATATCCGAAAGTGAAAAAAGAAAATTATGTGCATGATTACACCCCTTGATTAAACAATGACAGTCACGATTTTTGTTCTACTGCATATCCTGTTAACATGTGGACAACATGTACACAAGTGATAAAACGTGCAGAAAAACACCCATGACTAAAAGTAAGTAGCAACAGTAAAATATTTTAAATAATGTGTTTTTAGTGCTATATTAATAACTTTTCTATAAAACTTTCCACGGTTTCACGAACAACTGAGATTCTGAGGGAGAAGGGAGGTTAATATCAATCTTGTTTGCTCTCCCTCAAAAATAAGATCATGTTTATTCACACCACCTTAAAGACAAATAACAAGCATAAAGACAGGGGACTGCACAAGACAGAAATAAGGGTAGTAAAACCAACCCTAGATTTCAAGTTATAATATTTACAAATATGGCCAAGAAAATGAAAATTCAAAATACTTATGCTGGTCGGATATTTTTATTTTATTATTTTAAAGAGAAAAAAAAATGAGATCACTTATCTTGTTTTAACTTTAGAAGCACAGCACTATTAGTTCAATTCGGTCCTTGATTTATTCTGCTAGAAATAGTCTATATTGTGAAAATATAAGGCAGCACACTGCAATATTTCTATTTACATCACAACAAAATGAAGAAAACAAAACCTCAAAAATGAAAAGGGAAATCCCCTCTGTTATAAATATGAATAGGCCACAGAGGACCTTACAGTTGCTTATACATTCATGAAGTGAATGCTCACACCAATCAACAGTGTAGTTAATCCCCTTCCGTTTGCACTGCAGTCCACTCCAGCATATAAAGGGTTAGAAACCATTTCAAAGCTCAGGCTTCCATCAGGACAGCTTAAACCTGCAGGTAGCAATGGGGAAATGGTGCTCAAAACTAGGGGGACAGGGAATAACAGATCTTTTTTTCTATTGATCCCCAGATCAAAAAAGGTGTGCATGCACCAATGCACATCTGTAATGTGCATGGAACACACATGCCAACGTGCAGAAACATTAGCACACCTCCCCCTCCCCATGACAGAGGGAGAGGAAAAAACAGCAAAGCAGAGGGGAGATGGCCAGTTATCGATTGTGGCCAGGGAGGATGTCACTCCCTATAAAATATTAAAATATATATCTATAGCACAGACGCAAGCAATTAATCATGTTTTATTTTAAGATATATCAACTATTTTAGTCAATTATTCATTTATTTTATAATCTATTAACAAAATGTAACCCCAATCCATACATTATAAATAGGAATAGTCAAACAAAACAAAAACAGGTTGGAATTAAAATATTGATTGACTAGGAGACATGATGGTCTGTAACGCAGACAATGAAACGCTAAAAACATTGAAGATGCTAGAAGTCCCAGGTCAGCAAAAGATTTGAATCCAGCCCTGTTGTGAGAATTTAATATAATGCATTCAAAAAAAGGAGTGAACATAAAATATGAACATTTTTATATTAAACATAGTAACTGTGAAAAACAATCGAAGGTATCAGATGCATGGGGACAATTGAAAGAATGTAGGAAATAATGTGGACATGGAATGATTACTTGTGTGTATTATGTCCAATCCATTCATTTCTTATTGTAACCTTAATTCTAATTTGCTCTTCCCTTCCTCTCTCTCCTGAGGCCCAACACAATACTTCATGTTGGAGGGGGTATTAAAAAGGTGCTGGTGTAAAACCAGGAGATGATCTGTCAAATCATTCATCTCATGCCAAGGAGGGTACTGTACAGCAGGGGACTGTGCCCCTTGAGACACATGCTGCTGAAGGATTAACCCTTTTGATCACACACCCTCTTTCTGCTTCCGTCATTAAAAACAAAAACATTACTCACCCTGACAGTCCCAGTGTTAACCCTTTGAGTGAAAGGTGGCCTAGCTACTCATTCTAAAGCAATGCCCCTGGCACTTGAGGTCGTATTATTATATTTATATGGCGCCAACGTATTCCGCAGCGCAGTACAACGTGTTTGGCAAGAACAATAACAAAATACAGCGAAGACAAACAAACAATAGAAAGGATGTCCCTAGCCCAAGGAGCTTACAATCAAAAAAAATTTTTATAGGAGTGGAGACACCAGGAATAGTCCTCATTTTCATCATCAAACTCTCTCCTAGGCACATAAACCAAACCCACTGGGGGTTAACCCTCATACATTTCCCGACACCGCCACCATGCACATCACAGCCCTTAATTAGAATAGCCCCCCTGTCATTGCAATAACCCTCTCACCCTGTCTGCACACAGACCCCCACTCCCCCTGAGTGAGCGGAACAGGTTGGGTGAGAGCTGCATGTCCCTGCTCCCAGAGACACTCACCGGATCTGTAGAAGGCAGCTATGTCTGCGGAGTCCTTGGCCGTCTCCTCCGCCCCCTCCCCGGTGTTGCTGCCGGTGGCTGTGGCATTGCTGCCGCCGCTGCTGCTGCTTGTAGCCGTGGTGCTTGTGTTAGCACTGCTGGAGCTGTTGGTGCTGGAGCTGCTCATGTTTGGGAAGGGGGTGGACGGGGCAGTGAAGCTTCAGATCCTTTTCTACCACAAGCAGCAGCAGCCAAGAAGATCCTTATCCTCTCACCCTCCTTCCCAACCTTACCCTATGTGCTGCCCTTTGTCCTCAGGAGACTGGTGTGTTGCAGCCACCCCCCAAAGCGCCTCCTTGCTGTGAGGTGGGCAAAAATGTTTTTATTTTTTTTAAAGAATTAAAACAAAAGACAAATAAATAAATCCAGGGCTGGTGGCAGTGGATATGAGCCGAGAGGCGCACACGCGCTGATAGGGTGAATGCAAAGGCAGATTGCTTCCTGTCCTAGGGGCGGCCCCGCAAATGCAAAGCACCCAGACTGCAGCCCCACTCCTCCTCCTGGCTGCTTGCTGGTCTCTATCCGGACCGGGCTGAGAAAGAAGCTGCTGCCAGCGGGACCGCCCCGATCCACAGCTCCGGGAGCCCAGCACCGACACTCAGAGGCGACGGCGGCGGAGAAGAGCGGAGGTGGAGCCGGCTAAACACGTGAGGGCGGCCCCGTAACGTGGTGCTGCTGCCGGAGGAGGAGGACTGGGAGGTGGGGATTTGCTGGATAATGGTCATCATCCCAAATCTCTCGCGAGACAAGTCATACAACATTGATTTTTTTCCCCCTCCTCCCCTCTAAATTTAAAATGTGAATAACATATATTTTTTTGCAGTTTGTATGCTGCCTTTTAATGCGTGAGTGATATTTTATTTTGTACAACAATATCTAAATTGTTTGTGATTTATTATTTATTGTCATTCCATTTTTTTTTTACTGGGCACAGTAATTCAGTATTAGGTGATATTTTTTTTTTTTTATATGGGCTAAATTAATATTATAAGACAGGCTTTCAAGTTTCTCTTTTCCTCAGGTCAGTGCCGGATTAAAAGGCGGACTGGCCGGGCATTTACAAAATGGGGCGCCAAAAATAACAGGGGCCAGCGCGCTCTTCTACCGTTGTGAGGTGCCCAGACGCGTAGTACTATTAGTACTGCACGCCGCACCAACACTACTACGCAGCGGGGCGCCTCAGGTAAGGGACAGAGCATGACATGCGCGCGCCCACCTGCACACACATTGCCTTTGGACACCCGGGACAGCTTGGCCACCAGCAGCCAGGACATGTTTTTAGATTTCCAGTGGTGCGCGGGATATATAAAAATGTGTCCTGGCAGCCAAGCTGAGTGTCCTGTGTATGAGTGCGCCCACGAATGGCGGCGGTAGTCCGGGTCGCGGATGCTGAAAGAGCACTCCTTCACCCCCGCTTCCCTTCTGAACTGCAGTATCCTCAGCCTTTTGGACATGGTCCGCATGCTTAGCAACCTCTACCCGGACTGCTGCCGCCATTTATGAGTGTGCGCACACAGGACACTCGGCATGTCTGCCAGCAGCCAGGACACGTGTTTACATTTCCGTGCAAGGCGGGAAATTAAAAAATGCGTGTCTGTGTTCGTTCGCACTCACACACGGCAGCTTCTGTGCAACTAGGAAGACTAAGGCCTCGCTCAGACAGGGCGCGTTGCGATGTGCGCACGCTTACGTGCACACGCACGCCCATCGCAAATTTGGGTTGTTTGGTGGGAGTTTTCAAACGGAAAACTCCACCGGCGGCAAAGTGCAGCGTTGTCGCTGCAACATTTTGCCATCACAACCAAAATTGACATTTTGGGCTACAGTCGCGTGACGCGAGCTAGTTCAGCCAATCAAGGTGAACCAGCTCCGTGAAGTGTACGTTACGCCCCCTGCCACGCCCCCAAATGCTGCGACCCAGCTCCTGCAGTTTGAGCAGAAATCGCTGGGCTGCAGCAGCGCGCGGCGGAGGCACGAACGCAAGTACACAGGCGTAACGCCCTGTCTGAGCACAGTCTAAGAAAATGTAAACAAGGTGGCGAGGTGACCTGTAGCGATGGGGGGGGATTGCGAGGTGACCTGTAGTGATGGGGGGGATTGCGAGGTGACCTGTAGTGATGGGGGGGATTGCGAGGTGACCTGTAGCGATAAGGGGGATTGCGAGGTGACCTACTGCGCAGCAATGAGTAGGGATGTCACATTTTGTCTTCCCGGGGCGCAATAAAGTCTCAGTCTGGCACTGCCTCAGGTTAAGCAATATTCAAGTACTCATATACTCTGCACTATCGCAACTGGACTAACACGACTATTTCTATGTAATTCACTTTTTGTATATATTTATTGCTGATTGATTGTACATGCGTGCCTTATTTTTGTGACAGATTGGTACCCTGTCATTGAAGAGGAACATTTATTAGGATATTACAGAATTTATTTTTAATACTATATAGTCTACTTTTATATTTGTGATCAATTTTATAAAACAAAGTGTCTATTTACCTGACAATATAACCTCCTCCTTTATTTGGCTGCAAATTATCTTCTCCCAGATTATTATGACTCAGAGAGGATTAGTTAGGGTAAATTGATATATTAGGGGCAGGCTTGCGTATTAGAGTTAGTCCAAACAAGTCTTTTATTTATCATTCTGTCGGTTAAATCAGGCTGAACAATAACCTTATTGACCCGGCTGGAAAATGTGTATACTGTATTTCATATACTCATTTGTGTAATTATTTTTTATTGTTTCTTAATTTTGTGGATTTTAATATTTTATTTATAGAATGTAACTTTTACAGTGCCTGGGGTCAAGGTGGCATTCCGTAAGTTCCAGGTCATGTGATCGCTCTAGGGCTGATCATGTATTTGTGCCAGGCCCCGGATGCTGGAAATGGAAGTGAAGAGGCTCCCCTTCGTTTCCATAGAACTGGCCTCATCCCCCACAGGAAAATTAGCAATTGCATGTGACCTACCTGGTACGTGATAAGTACCTCTGGCTGTATGAAGTACACCATAAGGAAAATTTTCAGATGAAGTCACATTTGTTGGTTGTTTAGTTCTACATTTTGGCACTAAAGGTGGTGCTCATTTATATAATGTAATTTATTATACTTATGTAACAGTATTTCTCCTCCCCCCCGACCCCCCCAAACGCAGATAGGGACTTTTACAGGGTGTGTGTGGTGCATACCTGCTGGTAACGAGGGCTGAGTCGTTCGCGATGGCTTTGGGACACAGGAACAGGCTTCTGGGGTCCATACCCCAGATAATACTTAGCAGTGCAGCGCCTCCATCTGCCGTAGGCTCCAGGGATGTATGGAGATGATCTCCCACAGTAGAACTTGTACTCTCCCCCAGTTAGATCACACACCAGGCCAGAGGTATATTGCAAACAGGAACGGTTTATTACTACATACTTTGCAGTAACACAGCTACGCAGCAGTCGTCTGCCGGATACATTCTCATTAGGTCAGCTCTCACTGGAGATTGTCCCTGGACTGTCACTACAGGCCAAGGGCACCCGCAGCCGTCCTAACTCTTCCCCACCTCCCTAGCGGAGGCAGAGGTATAATCACACTCACTCCTCCCCACAGGGAAGAGCACATGGGAAGGCCCCAATCTCAGGCTCCCAGTCGTGTGACCTGCCTTCCTCAGAGGAAACGTAAAAAAATGCTGTATGGTGCTCTAGAACACTGATTAGAACAGTAGCAAGTCCATAAATATATTCTCCAACTGTAACGATCCTAGGAGTATCAAGGAGATAATAGATCAAAAATCACATATAGATCACACCTATTTCCACTATAACATGATGACCTGGATGGAGTTCCACTAAGATAAGTAACAACTCCCACTAGCTAGTGTCCAGTCAGATGTATCGCTGTGGAACAGTAAAAAGGTGTATAAGAGTAGAATTACTCACATATTGATGGTCTTCATCATTTTCCTCCTCTGGTGTGTGCATCCGGTTTTCCAGGAGTGACAACAAGGCAGTATAGGAAGGTTGGAGCACAACTAGGCACAGAAAAAGAAGAGCAAACTGCGAGAGAGTGTGTATCCCATAAAAATATTTAATGGATCAAACCATAAAAATACAGCGAGCCCACGGGCCCCCACCAACGCGTTTCGAGCGGAACGCTCTTTGTCAAGGTGTATACTGACCCCATCTTACCTGGTCTCTGATATACACACAGTTTCCCGCCATCCGACCCCATCCGTTCGGCGCCAGACCGCGTCACAAGTGGCGCGTCATGCGCGTCGCGCAATGGTGACGTCAGCGCGCACATGCGTGTATACAGAATAAACAAACTTTATTAACAATTAACAACTTACAACAAACTCTGAATATCGATAAACCCAAATATAAATATCATAATTAACACCTGAAAAAACATCATATAGTGAACCATGGAGCATATTCTCCTGATATGCATAAACAAATACTGTAAGAGTAATAACATTGATTCAAAATAGAATAAATTTAAATACAGAATTACAATTAATTTAAATGCAAAAAGGAGAACATGATCCAGAGGTGCAGATCAAAAACCTGTATCTAAATGGTTAAAAGAAACCGAGAAGGAAGTCCTTGGAGTTTAATCAAACCATAGACTGATATGCATAATAATGGTATAGCAAACAAAATGTATAAACAAGTGCATGTTTCTAGATATAATTAAAGTATAAACATACAGTTGCACATTTGCATGATACTTAGGCACCGTTATATTCCTATCTGTCATACCACATGTTGATATATACATTCAAATTCTGAATGATAGGGAATCATCTCATTTATGAAACCGTCATCCTAACTAACCAAACTCAGGATGAAGCACGAAATTTTTAGCAGAAAATGTATTTTTGCAGACAATCAGTTTTTCAGATAGTGATACATTCTCTCATGCCTCCACCTCCCATCAGGCTGAACAACAGGACTTTAGAACCAAGAGAGAAAATAGAGGGGGAACAATGGGTCAAGGACGTGCCAGGCGGGATAGCAATGGTGAGAACAAAGAATATTCAACTAAAACATATTTTGGGTCCTCAAAAAACTGGGAACATTCAAACGCACACGAAGAGGGACAAAAAGAAAACAAAAGAAACCCAACGAAAAGGAAGAAGAACTCCTAATTAAAGACACTGGTGTCATCAATTTGTCAAATATACCACTGACATGTGCGGAACTCTCAGTTTTGGATAAAGGACTAAAATTTGCACCTGTATCCAAGCTCAAACTATTTGACACCATTGTAGATCTGAATAAATATACCCGTAAATTAACTCTTAAAAGGTTCTTTGAGGGGAGGAACAGTGATGGTGTTGGGGGGAGCCAGTGTGATTCCGTTGGTCCCGAGATTCCATCTGGTTCTTTGGATGCCGACGGTTCCATTTCTGGCTCCATCACATCACGCGCTGCCCTCACCTTCAAGGAACAGTGTTGTTTACAGGACATGGATTCCCTGTTAAGGGATAATGACAGAAGTGATTTTGTGGATTTAACTAATGTGTTGGGAAGACAGGAATCAGGGCTTAAGAAAAAATCAGTATTTTTCCCCTCACATATGAAGGGTCATTGTCTCACTACCTTTGAAAAACTTGTCGAGAGGGACTTGACCCTGCTCTCTAGGGGATATACATTTGAGTTGTTTCCCCTACGGAGCAGATTCAATAATCTCGACAGGTCGGAAAAGGATGCCCTACACAAATTACAAATGAACAAATCTATAATCATTAAAGGGGCGGATAAGGGAGGAGCTATTGTAGTTCAGAGCACACTACAGTATAAAGAAGAGGCTATTCGCCAATTAACTGATAGATCATCCTACTCTGTTCTACGTGACGACCCCACTCCCACATTCTTGAAACAGCTTAGGTCACTCCTGGAAGAAGGATCCCTTCTAGGGGTTCTTGGACATAAAGAATGTGAATTTCTTTTTGAGGCTTACCCGGTCATTCCTGTGTTTCACCATCTCCCAAAGGTCCATAAAACGTTTGTCTCTCCTCCGGGAAGACCAATTGTTGCTAGTATTGGATCTTTGGGAGATGGTGTCTCAAGATATGTAGACCATTATTTGCAATCATTTGTACGGTCCATGCCCTCTTATATTAGGGATAATGGTGACCTCTTGGAGCTACTTAAATCGGTGGATTGGAAAGGGGGCTACATTTGGGTCACACTAGATGTGGCCTCCTTATATACCATTATTGCGCATCATCAGGGGTTGGCAGCTGTCAGGTCCTATTTAGATCACTCCACACTTTCACTTGTTCAAAGTAGTTTTATTATGGATTGTATACACTTTTTATTAAATCACAATTATTTTTTGTTTGATGGGACTTTTTATCTCCAGACACGTGGAACCGCCATGGGTACCAGCTTCGCTCCATCATACGCCAACCTTTTCCTAGGCTGGTGGGAGTCGGTCCACGTGTTTGGAGATAATAACCCCTATCGACAATTTATCACGTTTTACAGGCGTTACATAGATGATTTGATTTTTATTTGGGAAGGAGGGGTTGACTCACTTTTATTGTTTATAGATTATCTTAACACTAATGATTTAAATTTAAAATTCACTCACACTTATGATTTTCACCATATTCAATATTTAGATTTATTATTATTTATCGATATGGATATGAAAATCAGTTCGGATGTATATAGAAAGCACAATTCACGCAACACTTATTTGAGAGCTGACAGCTGTCATCCTCGGTCTTTACTCAAGTCCATTCCTAAAGGACAATTCATACGACTTAGGCGTATCTGCTCCAACAATGAGGATTTTATAAATCAATCTCAGGAACTTTTATTGAGGTTCGTAGAAAGAGGTTATCTGCATTCCGATTTACAAAAGTCACTTAATGAGGTAGCTAGCATGAGCAGGGATGACCTTTTGAATAAGCAAAGGAAGAGAAAAGATAACTGGGATGAGGTTAATCCAGTTTTCGTGACTCAGTATAGTACACAGGCTAACTGTATAAAGAACATTGTTAAGAAACACTGGTCTACCCTGTCCGCAGATCCATTACTTCAAAAAGTCTACTCAGGAGGGCCACGTTTTGTGTTCAAGAAAGCTAAGACAATCGCCAATTATGTGTCAAGAAGTCTTTTTTCCTCATCAGGGCCAGGTCAGGGTCAGAATCTTCCTAAAGGTTGCTTTAAATGTTTAAAGTGTGTGTCTTGTACACATATGGAATCGTGTGGAGAATTTGAATCATCTAATACAGGACAACGATTCCCTATAACATCATTCATTAATTGTAATACCACATTCACAGTCTATCTTTTGGACTGTGGGTATGGTAAACAATATGTAGGACGCACTACCAGAGCCCTGAAGGCCAGAATGAGAGAACATACAGTATAAGACTCATCAAACTAGGAGACCTTACCCATCCTGTTGCCCAACACTTTACTAATTGTAAATTAGGAAATATAAAAAATCTTAAATACAGGGGTATTGAACATGTTCCTAAACCAATAAGGGGAGGCAATAGAACAGATTTACTGGACAAGAGGGAACTTTATTGGATTTTCACCCTGAATACTAAAATTCCAAATGGTCTAAATTCAGACTGGGATCTCAGTCCATTTTTGCATTAACATTTTCTGCTACATAAAAAAATATTTTCTGCTAAACTGATTGTCTGCAAAAATACATTTTCTGCTAAAAATTTCGTGCTTCATCCTGAGTTTGGTTAGTTAGGATGACGGTTTCATAAATGAGATGATTCCCTATCATTCAGAATTTGAATGTATATATCAACATGTGGTATGACAGATAGGAATATAACGGTGCCTAAGTATCATGCAAATGTGCAACTGTATGTTTATACTTTAATTATATCTAGAAACATGCACTTGTTTATACATTTTGTTTGCTATACCATTATTATGCATATCAGTCTATGGTTTGATTAAACTCCAAGGACTTCCTTCTCGGTTTCTTTTAACCATTTAGATACAGGTTTTTGATCTGCACCTCTGGATCATGTTCTCCTTTTTGCATTTAAATTAATTGTAATTCTGTATTTAAATTTATTCTATTTTGAATCAATGTTATTACTCTTACAGTATTTGTTTATGCATATCAGGAGAATATGCTCCATGGTTCACTATATGATGTTTTTTCAGGTGTTAATTATGATATACATACACTATGTATGTATATGATTTACGGTTTTTTATTAGTCTTCATTTTTTAATTCATGTGTATGTGTTTAAGTTAATAGGTTGTGGAAAGATACCGTTTTTTTCCCTTCCTTTTTTAACATTTAGGTTTTAATATGTTATAAAGGCATTGTATGGCTAGGTCTATTTATATTTATATTTGGGTTTATCGATATTCAGAGTTTGTTGTAAGTTGTTAATTGTTAATAAAGTTTGTTTATTCTGTATACACGCATGTGCGCGCTGACGTCACCATTGCGCGACGCGCATGACGCGCCACTTGTGACGCGGTCTGGCGCCGAACGGATGGGGTCGGATGGCGGGAAACTGTGTGTATATCAGAGACCAGGTAAGAGGGGGTCAGTATACACCTTGACAAAGAGCGTTCCGCTCGAAACGCGTTGGTGGGGGCCCGTGGGCTCGCTGTATTTTTATGGTTTGATCCATTAAATATTTTTATGGGATACACACTCTCTCGCAGTTTGCTCTTCTTTTTCTGTGCCTAGTTGTGCTCCAACCTTCCTATACTGCCTTCCTCAGAGGAAAGGAACAACAACCCTAACATTAGGGCGGTCCTGCCCTTAAGTATAGCCATAAGGCGGACACTCCGTTGTCAAAGCTACAACAGGATGTACCACCCCCTGCTGTCACTCAAGTGCAGCACTGTAACAGGGGAGTAATCCCTGTTCAAGTAATGTACCTTTAATCTAGCAGTGTGGTGGTTAACTGCTGGTAGTCAATTAATAAACACCACCTGCCTGATGTAGATGGCTTACAAAAGCCTGTCTATTGAGACAGGAAGGGACTCCTTAGCTCACTTGTGAGCTGACCTTTGGAGACTGTCACGCTTGTGCTCTCCTCACAAGCGCAGGGAAGAAAGGGAAGGACCGTCAGCAAGGTGGGGAGGCCGCAGGGGATACGAAGGGAGTAAGTTGCCGCGCAGCTGGGGATCGGCGCACGTAGTCACGTGACCGCGCCACGCGCATGAGAATGCGCGACGCGTCCGGAGGTGCGGAGCCAAGCTCAGAGACACGAGTGATCCAGCTGCATGTGTGCACATGCTCTGATAGCAGAGCGGGAGTGCACGCGTTCTCAGGCACCAACGCGGGGGTTATGGGAAGCCAACGCTTCAGCACGGGAGTCTGGAAACAGAAACCAGGAACATGGAACATGGGCATGGAGTCCAGAGCACAAGGTAACATCCAGAGAAGGATTGCTTCTTGGAGAAAGTCCAGACTTCTTAAAGGCATAGTGACAGAACAGCAAGGTGCAGCGAAACTAAACATAACATAAGGGTTCTTAGTCTAATCCATTGGCCAAGGAATTAAAAGCCTGCTACCACGTCAAGGTGAACCCTACGAAGCAGGTACCTACACTACCCGACGGTAAACTAACCTTAGTAGTAAAAGAGTGACTGTCCCAGTCTTCCGGAATCCACAGGAGATAAGTAAAGGTCCCAAGGAGGTCCAGGCAGGTATGCGATGAGTACTAGCAGGCACCAGGGCTGGTAGCAAAAGACTAATAGCAGAGAGAAAGTCAAAGAGAGGCTTACTTCCTGTCAGGAGGAAGAGGGCAGGGTTTGCCAGAAAGCAAGATGGCGTTGCTTGCTTCAGAATCCTTAAAGACACAGGATCTTGACTCGCGGCTAAAGAGCGGCGATCAGAAGTAAACAGGTAAGGAAGGTACACGCCGCAGGGGGCGTGTTCCGCGCATCGTTCCAGAGACAGAGCAGAGGTTCTTGAGTCTCCCAGGAGAGACTGACCAAGAAGAACACAGATCTCTGGAGCTGACCTGTCTTGAGCTCAGCCAGAAAACAGCAGAGCTGATTTCAAGACACAGGGAAAACTACTAAACCTGAAGCTGACACACCCTGAGAGAAGGGAGCTGAACCAGGAACTGAGGAGATTTTACCTCCAAGAAACAGATAAGACTTTCATTCTTAAGAGACTTCTTATATCTGCTTAATTCATGCTATGTGTTTGGGGCTGGGAGAAATGCTTGATTAAGGGAGATGTGAATTATTGCATAGTGTTTCACTAGAAATACTCCCAAGTGAATACAAGCTTTGTCCCCCCCACCCCCTGTGTTTGGATGGATTTCCTGATGAAAAGGATAAGGCACAATAAAGCCTTATTATAATTTCACCTTATAAAAGTCTCCAATTGTGTACCTCTGTGAACGTCCGTCTACATATGGTGTCCGAAGTGAGATGAGAGGTGTCTTTGTAGTTAAAAAGGACCGGAGATTTTTTATGTGAAATTTTTTTTATGCTTTTTGCCTACAAACAAGTCTGAGCAACTTAGAAAAAAAGAAAAAAAAAGAGATCAGAGTTAAAGGGATACACACCACAGAAAACTTACAAAACCACAGATGGACTCTTTGCCCCAATCCCAAGAGGAGAGAGACTGCTGAAACAGCTAAAACCTTATTTGCCTATCACAAAGTGTAATATGGTCATTGAAATAGGGGTTTTGCCTTCCAGCCATAGTCAGGGTTCAAGAAGTGAGTCAGCCCTTAAAAAGGGATAGGTGTTTGTTGTTTTCAAAAGTTTCGCTGAAGCAGTGAATACAGATGGTGACCCACGAGTGGTACTGATTTTGCAAATAAAGGTTGCCACACCGCATAGGGCTACCAGCTGTGAATGGAGTATTTGCAGAAAACTGTGAAAATTGATACAAGACTGTGCTGAAGCAGGGGAATTTTTAGCAAACAAATGCTGAGTGTAAAATTGCCCTATAGGGGAAAAAGGGATTTCTGAACTGTGTAAAAGGTTTTTCAAAGCCAATTGCTGAGTGTTGAGTCACCCTGCCGGGAATGAAAGAAATAGTCCACTGCAAAGAATGTTTTTTTTTCTGCAAGTAAAAAAAAAGTCTGCCTATATATAGATTGGGAGCAATGGCAGAAGTCGTGTACCCCAAAGAAGTGTCTGTCCGGTGCCAACAGTGAGGAACCCTCACCCAACCATCCCAGGGAAGTGGAGCCGGAACCAGTGAGTGACGATCCCTTGACCAACCCTGAAGATGCCCTGAAAAATGCCAGGCATGACTGTGATATGCTCCGTGAACAATTGAAACAAAAGGAAGATGGTTACACAGAGCTACAGAAAAATAACGTGAGGCTACAAAAAGATGTGCTCATAATTTACTCTTTAGCCAGGACAGAATTGGACGATCTCAAGACTGAGCTAGATACTGCAAATGCTACTATTTCCGCCATGGATGGAAAGCAGAGCCAATCTGATAAAATGGTGGCTACGCTAAAGCGAAAGTATGAGGAGGCACTGAAGCAGATGACAGTCTTCCAGCAAGAGGTTCACACTCTTCGCATAGAGCTGAATGCCTCACAACAGGAGGTCAACAGTGTCCAGACAGAGGTGGACGTATCTCAGAAAGAGGTTCAGACACTACGCAGAGCACTGGATGCCTCACATCATGAGACCAACAGCTGCCGCACAGACCTGGAAGTTTCCAGTAAGGAACTACACAGGCTCACTGATGAGCTGGACATTGCTAAAGAAACTATTGACAATCTTAATACAAATCTCCAAGTCTCCCAGAAGGAGCTTCAGACCCTCAACCTAGAGAAGGATGTCTCACGCCAGGAGACTGTCAGTCTCAAAGCAGAAGTGCGTAAATGGAAGGAGGACTGCAAAGAGGCCCTGAATAATACAGAGACTGAAAAAGGAGAACATTTAAGATTACAAAGAAAAAACGTAAAACTCAAAGAAGAAAATTTTAATTTGACAAACAACGTCAAGGAAAAAAATGAAAAGCTGCACGAGCTTAAAGAAATAAATAGACTTTTGGAAGGTGAGAAGTTTGAAGCAGAGCACCGACTGCAGAACCAACTGCAAGGTCTGCGTACGCACCTCGAGAAGGCAGAGGAGAAGCAGCGAACTCTGCAGGATGACAATCTGCAGGCTGTTATAGAAATTCAAGTGCTGCAGGAACGTCTGATGACCCAGTATGTCACCGCAAAGCAGCATGAGAAACTGAAGGCTACCCTGAGCATCACCAAAGCAACGCTAAAAGCCAAGCTTAGAACCCAGGTGACGCGGCACAAAAGGGAGCACAAGAAGGTCCAGAAACTGAAACAAGTAACTGTGGCCCAAGCAAAGAAGTTCATAGTGCTTCACGATGCAATAAAAATGTGGAAGCAAGCTCAGAGAGCAAAGCATGCAGATAAATTCAATTAGAAGAGACTTGCAAGACGCACTCAAAAACAGGGATCTCTCGCGGATGAGATTACAGTCCTACAAGGACAAGTATTGACCCTGACTAAGCGTCAGTATCCCACAGCCTCAAAAACCCATGAAGACAAGGGTACAGTGAGAGCTGGGAATACCGCTCATCTGAAAGACAAGGTTGCAAAATTTGAACCACCTAAACAAGCACTAGCAAAACCTTCAGCCACCCAGCAGGCAACAAAAGAAGGTACATGTGCTGAATTAAAACCAGGAGAATCCTTAGCTGATGAAGCTGAAACGATGGGACATTCTCTGGAAGTGGGTGTGGAATTGCAACTTAATCTCAAAGAGGCTGAACTAGCAACCCCATTGAGTGTGAAAAGGGCAGAGAGACAGCTTCAAGAGTGGAAAACTCAAAGGGCTGTTTTTAAACACTCTGCAACTGCTGCCATACAGTATGCCTACAAAAAGGCCGAGCACCCGACGCGAGGGAAATCTCATGACCGCGCACGTAGAAAAAAGACTATACTTGGAAAAAGTCCTCCTCGAGCGACTGAGGGGTGCTGATCTCAAGCACCTTCAGGAGGAGACACGAATAAACTGGAGAAAGGACTCCAATCCCAGCAGGACTGAGGGTTCTCTTCCTCCATCCACTCTCATTCAAGTCACTGTGACAGAGTCACTGACTCAGTAGGCTGGAATAGTGAATGGAGAGACGCTGCAGCCAGTTCACAGAGTGTTAATGTCCTCAGACAGAAGGAAGCACACCTGAAGCCTAATTAAGCAGGAGGCCTGAGAGACTGCAGGTTTAAAAGCAGGAAGTGACACACACACAGGGAGCTTGTTTTTCCACAGGAAGGTGGAGAGAACTCTCCCGGCTGGGAAGCCGTTGCTGTTGATCTGGTTCCCCAGTGCTGCGAGGAGCTAGGCTGCTGGGACCAGCTGGGACCCCAACCCAGGATAAAGATACAGATTGCTGCGAGGCTGGACACAGCCTGCTCTCTGGAACCATGTTCCTGTTTGCTGTTGGAGCTGCAAAACAGATAAGACTTTATTCTTATTATGCTTATTGGTTATCGTTTGTGTAGCATGTTTTGGGCATGACCAGATTAGCTGGCTGTCCTGTTAGTAAGGGCTCAAGAAGTGAGTTAGTGTCCCTAACGGGACTAGGCTTTAATTTGCAAGAAAGTAGTTTCATAAAGGGACAGTGCACCCGTGCTTATTTTGGTTGTGGCTAATAAACCACTAGTGTTTAAAGTTTCCCATCGTGTCAAGCGTCTTACTGACCCTGCCGCCAGGCCGTCCTGCCACAGGTGGTGTCAGAAGTGGGATGTTGCGCCTCTGGGGGTCAGTAGATGAAGATGTGTTGAGACACTGAACTCAAGCGGAAAAAAAAAAATGATTTTTGCTGAAGCATGGAAGTTACTGCTCGCAAGCGCTGAGTGTAAATTTTGCCCCGTCGGGTATGAAAGGATTGCTGTGTAAAGCTAATGCCTTTTGCTGAAGTGAGTGAATTTGCAGCTAGCACGTGCTGTGAGCAAAGGTTGCCCTGTCTGGTAAAAAAAGAAAGTGAAAATGAATTTTTGCAAAGAAGTTGCCCTAAGAAGAACCCAGAAGGTTCAAATATTGTAAATCAAGAACAACTTATGTGTGTTGTGCAAAGTCTGCCTCGTCGGGTGTGAAAAAAAAACGGGGTTTTAAAATGGCCGCCGTCAAGTGTCAGTTTTGCAATGTACATAACCATACAAAACAGTGTCCCTTCAGGCCATATGATGATTATGATGACGATGCATATGTGGCCCCGAGAAGAGAGACGAACCCGCAGATGAAAGCTGCAAAAGTGTCCAGTGTGTGTGTGCCCACTACCACTGATGCCTCTGGAACTAATAAAACAAAGAGAAAGAAGAAAAATAAAAATATTTCTCATGTCACAGAGGAAGTGACCGAACCACTTGAGCCTGCGATATCAGGACAACAGGCGTTAGCAAGCCACCGAGATGTGCTGCAAACCGGAGTGATGGGCAGAATTGTCACAGGAACGGTGGCAAAGAAAAAGGAGGAGCAAAGGGAAGCTGAATCCTTGATCCAGGGAAAAGAGGCCTTAATTTCTGCACTCCAAACTGCCCAGCGTGATTATGATGTCTTGCAGAAACAATTGAATAGGGAGCGAGAAGCTAATGCCGAGGTAAAGAGGTGTATACTCCCAGCTATACAAGAGTATGCGGCTTTAAAGAAAACAGAGCAACTCTTGCGGAGTGAGTTGGAGGAGCTGACGACAAGCTTGAATAAAGCCAACACCGCAATTGCTAACATGGAATCAGAGAGAACAAGTCCTGACTGGAGACTGTGCTATCAGATGTCCCAGAGAGATGTGCAAAACTTCATCAAAGACTTAGAAGTTTCTCACCAAGAAGCTAGCGCGCTCAAAACAGAGCTAGGTACTTTGAAGAAAGCCAATGAGACGGTCCTAAGGGATATAGAGACTGTGAAAATGGAGAATATAAACCTGAAAGAAGAGGTTTTAAACCTGACCGGTCAGGTCAGTGATGGGACTGAGAAGCTTCACCAAGCGCAGAAAGTGAAGGCGCAATTGGCGCAAGAAAAATTAGAGGTGCAGGAAGCAGTGCAGAATGCAGAGAGGATGCAACGTGTCTCCCTGGAGCAGCACACACAAGCAGCGCACCTATGGCAGAGCCAGCTGCAAGAGCTACATGCAAGTCTGCAAGCGGCCAAGGAGAAGCAGCAAGTGCTACAGGAACGGCTGAGTACCCAGTATGTCCCCACAGAACAGCATGAGGAGCTGAGGGCCACGCTGTACGCCACAAGAGCATTGCTGGGGGCGGAGCTTGAAAGCCAGCTGATTCTGTGTGAGAGGGAGCGCGAAAAGGTCCAGAGACTGGAGCAAGAGCTGGAGAAGCAGAGAGGCAACTCCATCTCCATGAGTCAGTATGCCAAGGAGAAAGAAGCCTGGAAAACAGAAGCAGCGGCGATACTGGCGACAAAAACTACAGAGCTCCAAAAGATGAAGGCGGCGCTGACGCAAGCCCAGAGCAAGCACCGGGAAGAGGTGAAGGCCCTGAGAGGGGATTTGCAGGATTAAATTGAAGAGCTGCAGATGCAGATTGCTGAGCGCAAAATACAACTCGCCGAGAGGGAGGAGGTGACCGTCCGTCAGGTGGCTTGCCTGACATTGCGCTATGAAATCGAGATGGCTGATACCCACAGGCTGCTGGACGACACGGCCAATGAGAGGGACCGACTGCAGCTGGAGCTGGACAAGGTCTGGGAGGAGCACAGGCAATTGCAGGTCAGAAATAGAGGAAAAGAAACAGATTTAAGCCTTGCGCTGAACATGCTAAGAGATGTGGAGTCGCGACTCAACGCCAAAGAGGATGAACTGGCAGCGGCACTGAGTGAAAAAAGATATGCAGAAGGACAGCTTCAAGATCTGAGGAAGGACCTGGAGTCTGAGCGTGCTGGCCGCAAGTTGGCGGATAAACAAAAGCGTGACCTGGACGAGATACTCGAGGCCCTAAAGACTGAGCATGTGGCTATGTTGGACACCGCTCAGTTGGAAAATAAGATGAGAAAGACATCACAGGTTATCCAGCAACACTCCCAACGGAGTAAATTAAAGGGACAAGAAAGAAAGGCCCAAGCCTACGAGTCTGCCGACGGTAATAGAGCGGCATCATGGGGTGCACTTAGGGTTGATAAGACCCCCACCCAAATTGAAGTTATAAAGATAAATGAGGTGAAAACCAACACTAAAAATACGCTGATGGAGAAAGGTCCAGAAGCCATCACCACTGAAGCGGAGTTACTGTCTTTACAAGAGAAGGCTAAGCTTCAAGGTAGCCCTCTAAGGAAGCTTTTCACTGGATCTGATTTAAAGAAGCTTTCAGGCAAGAAGCAAAAAGGAAAGAAGGAAGAAGAGACAAAGGCAGAGGATGTGACAGAACAAGTACCTGTCTCATTGGAGTCTCGTGATCCTGCAGAGGTAGATGGAGGAGACAGTTCGCCCTCTTCTCCTTATGAGTCTATAGAGACCTCTCCTACAGAAAATGTAATGGGAGACACAGCACAGACTGTTGAAACAGAAGGTGAAGGGGCCACTTCTGATGGAGAAAGAAAGAAGGAAGGCATTACACCATGGGTCTCTTTTAAAAAAATGGTCACCCCTAAAAAGCGTGCAAAGCTGCCTTCTGAAAGTGACAAAGAAGATGAGGTTGAAAAAGCAAAGAGTGCTACCATGTCCTCTACTGGAAGTGCTGGTTCTGTTGAAAATCAAGAGGAAGCTAAAGAAAATGGTGAGGAACAAAAGCTGGAAAAGAGCCCGGAAGATAAGAAAAAGGTTGCCAGCTCTGTATCATGGGAAGCTTTAATCTGTGTGGGTTCTTCTAAGAAAAGGGCCAGGAAGACTTCTGATTCAGACGAAGAAGTACAAAAAACCTTTGAGGAAGGTCTAAAAACAGAGGGAGAAGCAGGACAAGCACTGGTGAGTGAATACTATGAGCTAACTGAGGTCTTGGCTCTTCTACAGGGTAAGGGAGACTCTGAGCCCAAGAGGAAGAAGGCAGAGATAGCTGATAGACAGCAGGAGGCTTGGGGACATTTGCAAAAGGGGACACAACAAAGGCGGAGCTTCAACCCTAGACTCAGGACGGCACAAGAGAAAGAGGTAGAGAAGGATGAGTGTTCAGGCCCAGATGGCCTGGTAATTACCCAAAAAAGAAAATGCCTAAATTGGAAGGCAAGAAAAAAAAAATGCTGGTGCACGGGAATGGTGCACGGGCCGCTCCACAGGACAATGTTTCGCTGGGGAGAGGGATATGTGACAGAGTCACTGACTCAGTAGGCTGGAATAGTGAATGGAGAGACGCTGCAGCCAGTTCACAGAGTGTTAATCTCCTCAGACAGAAGGAAGCACACCTGCAGCCTAATTAAGCAGGAGGCCTGAGAGACTGCAGGTTTAAAAGCAGGAAGTGACACACACACAGGGAGCTTGTTTTTTCCACAGGAAGGTGGAGAGAACTCTCCCGGCTGGGAAGCCGTTGCTGTTGATCTGGTCCCCCAGTGCTGCGAGGAGCTAGGCTGCTGGGACCAGCTGGGACCCCAACCCAGGATAAAAATACAGATTGCTGCGAGGCTGGACACAGCCTGCTCTCTGGAACCGTGTTCCTGTTTGCTGTTGGAGCTGCAAAACAGATAAGACTTTATTCTTATTATGCTTATTGGTTATCGTTTGTGTAGCATGTTTTAGGCATGACCAGATAAGCTGGCTGTCCTGTTAGTAAGGGCTCAAGAAGTGAGTTAGTGTCCCTAACGGGACTAGGCTTTAATTTGCAAGAAAGTAGTTTCTTAAAGGGACAGTGCACCCGTGCTTATTTTGGTTGTGGCTAATAAACCACTAGTGTTTAAAGTTTCCCATCGTGTCAAGCGTCTTACTGACCCTGCCGCGAGGCCGTCCTGCCACATCACATAGATATCTAGAATGAGAGTGGAAGGATGGGCTTTGGCCGTGGCAAGCCCGAGCTTCCCAGAAACAGGGGAGGTATGTAACAGGGGAGTAATCCCTGTTCAAGTAATGTGCCTTTAATCTAGCAGTGTGGTGGTTAACTGCTGGTAGTCAATTAATAAACACCACCTGCCTGATTTAGATGGCTTACAAAAGCCTGTCTGTTGAGACAGGAAGGGACTCCTTAGCTCACTTGTGAGCTGACCTTTGGAGACAGAGCAGAGGTTCTTGAGTCTCCCAGGAGAGACTGACCAAGAAGAACACAGATCTCTGGAGCTGACCTGTCTTGAGCTCTGCCAGAAAACACAGCAGAGCTGATTTCAAGACACAGGGAAAACTACTAAACCTGAAGCTGACACACCCTGAGAGAAGGGAGCTGAACCAGGAACTGAGGAGATTTTCCCTCCAAGAACCAGATAAGACTTTCATTCTTAAGAGACTTCTTATATCTGCTTATTTCATGCTATGTGTTTGGGGCTGGGAGAAATGCTTGACTAAGGGAGATGTGAATTATTGCATAGTGTTTCACTAGAAATACTCCCAAGTGAATAGAAGCTTTGTTCCCCCCCCCCATGTTTGGATGGATTTCCTGATGAAAAGGAAAAGGCACAATAAAGCCTTATTATAATTTCACCTTATAAAAGTCTCCAATTGTGTACCTCTGTGAACGTCCGTCTACAAGCACCAAAGGGGAAACTCCCATGATAACTACTGGCAAGGCCTGCTTATACCAGGACTTACTGCCAGGAGAAGGGAAGATTAGTAGTCAGGGGTGACCCTGCTACACTCTCCCTCTGGTGGATTCCCAACGACCTGCTTGGGTCCTAAATTTTCAGGTACCATCGCTGATGAAACCTGAACAACACAAAATAACATTTCACATGAATATCACAGTAGTATGCATGATATACATTTTTAGTGAACAAAGTACATTACGTTTTTATTTGAATACACATTTCAAATTACTGCTTAACTGAAACATAGGTTCCTCCCAACCTGGAGAACCTTTTTCTTAGGGAGGTCCTCTCATGCCATGATCCACTCTCTTTAAAATGAGATCAGAACAATATTCCTGGTAACATACTGGGCACCCACATTTCCCTTTGTCCCTGAGCGGTTTGGGCATAGGTCTACGGGCCTTTACATATTTCTGATACCGGGCCAGAAAAGCATAAGTCAGAACACTCAGCCACACGGAAGAACTGTCGGTCTCAGAGGCCAAATGTTTATTCATGGATTGGATAAAGGCAAAACTTCCTTTCACTGGAGCAATAGCGGTACTCACCGGAGCAGGAATCAAAGGCTTCTCATCCGCCCCAGCAATCACCATAGCAGTGGCTTCATCGCCAAAAGATATCGTGGGATCCGGTTGCAAGTTGTCACGCTGTGCAGCCCGCACACCAGGCCAGTCCCCTGTACTGAGGTGGGATGTTGAATATACACACCGACAGCAGAGGGAGCGGGTCTGGGATGTGGTTGTAGCGTGGCCAGGCCTGGATTAAGATTTAGAATAGTCGTTGTACTTGCCGAGTTCAGGAGTATAGAGAGTTTTGTTGTCAAATCCGTTTCCGTGTCCAAGGGTCTGAGAGGTAAGAATCGTGATGGGTAAGCCGAAGTCGGGAGCCAGAGAGGTAAGTCAGACAAGCCGGTACAAATCTGTAGGGGTAAAAAACAGGCGCACGACACAGTTTCCAGGCTACACAGGAATCCAGGAGCTATGCAGAGCAAGGAGGAAGTGACAGAGCAGGGTATTTAAAGCGGTATCCACCAATCCGGACGGGGGCATGATGAGGAGCAGCTCCTGAGAGGCTGGGAGTAACAGGGCTCAACTGAGAGTGCAGGAGGCGTGGCAAGAACTCCTGGGCTGAACGGGGGGCGGAGGCAGGCATGGCGCGCGTGTTACAAGTGCCAGGGATAGATGCGTGCTCTGTAACGCCGGCGCGAGAATCCAAGATGGCGGCCGCGGCGTGAGTAGCAGGAAGTGCCAAGCGCCGGCAGGGGTAGCGATGAGGGGCAGAGGCAGCAGCAGCTACAGTACTGGTAGTGGGTAAGGAGGGGTCACGCCGCAGGGGACATGGCCCCTGATTCCTTACAGTACCCCCCCCCCCCTTCAGGATCGACCTTCGGACGATCTATCCAAGGCTTCTGTGGGAATTTCTTATGGAAGCGATCCAAGTGAACTGGAGCATGGATGTCCTCCTTGGGTACCCAAGAGCGTTCCTCTGGGCCATAACCCTTCCAGTGAACAAAGAAGTGTATCTTTCCTCTGGATACACGAGAATCCATGATTGTCTGGATTTCGAATTCTGGGTGTCCTTGGACCGTGACTGGTTTGGGTTAATGGGTCTTAGCAGGGAACCGTTTGCTCTGGACGAATGGCTTGAGCAAGGAAACGTGGAATACGTTTGGAATCCTCATGGAAGACGGAAGTTGCAGATGAAATGCCACAGGATTGATTTGTTCCTGGATCAGAAAAGGCCCTAAGAATCGGGGTGCCAATTTCGGGGTCGGAGACTTCAACTTGATGTTCTTGGACGAAAGCCAAACTCGGTCCCCTGGCTAGAAATTAGGGGCCTGTTGACGATGATGGTTTGCCTGAGACTTGAATTTCTGAGCGGCGAGTAGTTACCAGTTCATCAGCCGCCAGCACTCCTATCAGAATGTTTGAGATTGGCAGTCGACTTGGGTGGAAACCATAATTCACAAAGAACGGGGTTTCGTGCGTGGATTCATTACGAAGTGAATTGGTTGCAAATTCTGCCCAAGGTAGCAGGTCAACCCAATAATCCTGGGAATCGGAAATAAAACACAGTAGGTATTGTTCCAGCGTTTGATTTAGTGTCTCAGTTTGCCCATTAGTCTGGGGGGGGGATAGCCTGACGAGAAGGATAGCGCCATGCCAAGCCTCTTGGAGAAAGCACGCCAAAATTTCGATATAAATTGCGTGCCTCGGTCCGAGACTATGGATGTAGGTATCCCATGGATGCGAAACACCTCCTTGGTGAAGATATCAGCTAGGGTGGGCGAGAAGGGAAGTTCTTTAAGTGGAACAAAGTGGGCCTGTTTTGAAAAACGGTCAACGATGACCAAAATGGTATTCATCCCTCTGGAAGGGGGTAGATCCACAATGAAATCCATTGAAATATGTGACCATGGACGTTCAGGTACTGGCAAGGGCATGAGCAAGCCTGAGGGTCTTTGATGAAGAGTCTTGTTTTGTGCGCATATGTAAGGATCCGCGCTATGGGCATACCCGCTGCCAGCGCCTCCTTACCTCTCTTACATGCCGCCCAGGCTCCCCGGCGGCGTACCTCGCTCCTTGCGGCTCCCTCTCCCGCTGCCCCCACACTTCCGGGTGACGCGCGGACCCAGGCTGCCATTTACTGGTGCCGGGCGCCTGACTCCGCCACCGATGATGCGGCGCACATTCCACGCGCTTCCCTGCCTCTTCCCCGTCAGGTCCGCCCCCCCAGGCCCTTCTCTCCCATCAGGCTCTTCCCCAGGCCGCTCCTCCGCTCCTCCCCTTGCTGTGACAGGCCCCAGCTACCCAGACACCTTTCCCCTATCAGGTCCTCCCCCGTGCCGCTCTCCATTCCTCCCCTCGCTCCGATAGGCCCCAGCTTCCCAAACACTTCCCTCCTATCAGGTCTTTCCTCCGACCACTCCTCCATTCCTCCCCTTCCTTTGATAGGTCCCAGCCCCCTATTTAGTCTCCGCTCACCATTACCTCCTTGCTCTGCATAGCTTCTGTACCTTGGTGCTGTCTGCTGTTGCCTGGCCCCTTTTGTCTTTCAGTCCCTGTTCCTGTCCCTGGATATTCTGCTGACCTCCCTGGATATTGACCTTTGGCTTTGGACTTCGTTTATGCTGCTCTCTGGAACACCTTGGACTTGGCGTTGGACTCTTTACCTTGCAGACTTCTATATCCCTTGGACACGGCTTACGGACAATCTACTTCACTGCTCTCTCCACTCCACGACCCAGGCTTACGGACACTCAACTACGCTGCTCTCTCCATTCCACGACCATTGGCTTACTGACTATACCTACCACCGCTGGAGTTGGCAAGTACGGTACTCTTTCTATTTGTTGTTACCCGGACCATCTACGCTACTTCCACACTCCGTCCGTGCCCCCGTTTACTGTTAGGTGTGTGGTATTATCCCTTTCCACCTCAGTCCCGGGGTCTCGTCTGGCTTGTGGGCAGGCCGAGCGTTACATTATGCAGAGCCCAACAGACCCAGACCCCCCTGAGGTGGAAGATACCCTAACCACTATCTCCAAACACTTTACCTTTTTGGACAACCAGGTTACCGCTCTTAACCAACAGGTTGCTACCTTAACCTCTCAGATTCCCCAGCTTAATGTCTCCAGTTCCGTTATCCCTCCCACTGTCTCCCGTGAAGGAACAGGTTCTTCGGAGTTGCGTATCGCTACGCCCAGTAAATACGCGGGAGACCCGCTTGGATGCCGTGGGTTTTTAAATCAGTGCGAGATACAATTCGAACTGTCAAACTCTCGCTTCCCCACGGATCGCACCAAGGTAGGTTATGTTTTTTCCCTTCTCACCGGGGACTCCCTGGCCTGGGCTTCACCAATCTGGGAGCTGAAACCTGGACTCACTTGCAACTTCCCTAACTTTAAAAGAGAATTTCGTTTAGTCTTTTACACTCCTGGACGTAGTGATATGGCTGCTTCCTACTTGTTCCACATTTCGCAGGGTCGGAGATCAGTGGCACGTTACGCTCTGGAGTTCCGGACAATCGCAGCTGAGATGGATTGGAACGATGTGGCACTTTCTGCGACTTTCTGGCAGAGACTTTCGGAATCCTTAAAGGACGAGCTGGCGGCTCGTGAGAGTCATTCCAAACTGGAGGCCCTAATCGTTTTGTGCATCAGAGTGGATCTAAGGCCTCGTCCATGGAGAGCGCTTGCTCGCTGAAGCGTGCTCATGCTTGGCACTGAGCCCCTACAGCCGCAATTAGAGCGGCTTTAGTAGGGGCTCGCCTACGTTTCCGCAAGCGCGCGGAAGCGTAGGTCTTACCAGATTTTTAAATTCACGCGCTTGCCGGAGCGCAGGGCCGGTCACGTGAGCGGTTCGCCCAATGAGGGCAAACCAGCTCCGCGACGTCACTGGCCCGCCCCCGGCCCGCCCCCTGATGGCGCGCAGGGCAAGCAACCGCAAGGCCAGGGAAAGCACCCGCTTTTCCTGCGCTTCAGCGTGCCTCAGCACGCAAGCGAAGAGCCTGGCCGAGGCGTAAGACTTCAGGAGAGGCGGGCTGAACGTCAACGTCCTCGTATTTCTGTTTCCATGTCTTCTAATTCCAGTTCTTCTGCTCCTATGCTACCAGCATTGGACGCTCCGGAACCCATGCAACTGGGTAATCATCAATTTCCTTCTACGGAGTGACTACGTCGGAGAGACGAGGGCCTGTGCTTCTATTGTGGATCTCCCGGGCACATCCTGCCGCGTTGTCTCTCCAGGCTGGAAAACGCCAAACGCCCGGTGAAGTATGAGAGAATATCACTGGGTACCATCTCTTATTTTCCCTCTCCCGCACAGGTCCTTCCCAAACGCCTTCTACTGCCTGTTCTTCTCAAGTATGCCAGCACCCAAACTCCCGCTCTGGCCTTCCTCGACTCTGGTTCCAGAGGGAATTTCATTAACCAGGCTTTTGCTGTCCAGCACAATTTTCCACTCCGGATGAAGGCCTTTCCAGTCGGATTGGAGGCTATCGATGGACGACCCCTGCAGCCAGCCTTTATTTCTTTGGAGACACTTCCTATTGAGCTTTCTATGAAGGATGGACATTTAGAGCTCATTTCTTTTGATGTCATCCATTCCCCTTCGGTTCAAATCATCCTGGGTTTATCATGGCTGCAACTACACAATCCCATCATTGATTGGACTGCCGAGTTTCCCGTACAATGGAGATCCTCCCAGGTGGAATCCTCTTCTCCGCCCGCTGCGGTACTGGCCGTGTTGGAGACCCGTTCCCCGCAGGGCGCCACCTTACCAGAGGTTTATTCAGACTTCCTGGATGTCTTCAGTAAGGCCAAATCCGAAGAGCTTCCCCCTCATCGCTCTTTCGACTGCCCGATTGACTTAATTTCGGGTGCCCCTTTTCCTAAAGCCAGGTCATATCCATTGTCCCTGCCTGAGACTGAGGCCATGTCCGAGTATATCACAGAAAACCTTCAAAAAGGCTTCATCCAGAAGTCCACCTCTCCCGCCGGAGCAGGATTCTTCTTTGTAAAAAAGAAAGATGGGACGCTTCGCCAGTGCATCGATTTCCGTGGTCTAAACAAGATTACCATCAAGAATTGCTACCCTTTGCCTCTTATCCCGGAGCTCTTCGATAGGCTACAAGGAGCGACGATTTTCTCCAAACTTGATCTACGGGGGGCGTATAACCTGATTCGCATCCGCAGTGGAGACAAGTGGAAGACCGCGTTTAACACACGCCCGGTACGTTGACAGGTTCCTTCAACCTATTGTACAGACCCTACCTTCCTACATTCAGGACACTACAGCACTTTTAATTGCACTTAAGGACATTACCTGGAGAGATGGATACAGATGGGTCACCATGGATGTCACGTCTTTATATACCATCATTGAACACCAGCATGGCCTAAGGGCCATTTATCACTATCTTGAATCTTCTTCACTTTCTATAGCACAGATTTCATTTATCACCGACTCAATTTTGTTTTTACTCACTCATAATTACTTTCTATTCGATTCACAATTTTATCTTCAAAAACGGGGCACGGCTATGGGGACTTCTTTTGCTCCTTCATATGCCAATTTATTTATGGGTTTATGGTAATCTGTCCACATTTTTGGTAGCACTAATATCTTTCGTTCTAATATTATTTTTTATAAAAGGTATATCGATGATTTGATTTTTATTTGGCACGATGAGTTGGATAGTCTATACACCTTCATTCACAATCTTAACACTAATGACATTAATCTTAAGTTTACGTTTCATATAGATACACATTCGATTAATTTTCTTGACGTGACACTCCATGGTGATGGTGATCCAGACATGATTATACAAACTGATATTTTTACCAAACCCCACTCCAGGAATGCCTATTTACATGCTAAAAGTAGTCATCCCAGATCCCTTATTCGGGGTACCCCCAAGGGCCAATATTTAAGATATAGAAGATTGTGTTCTAATAAGGATTCCTTTATGGAACATTCAAAAGAGCTTAGTTCCAAATTTTTGGCCAGAGGTTACTCTAAAGATGACGTACACATAGCCTATACCAATGCTGAATCTAAAGATCACACTGATTTAGTCCAACATAAGAAACAGAAACGTACAAAGGTTCAGGATAACCCTTTATTTATTACAAAATTTAATAAACAAGCACAACAAATACGTACAATTGTTTATAAACACTGGGACGTCCTGAAATTGGACCCTGATCTAGACTCAGTCACTAAATGCGGTCCTAAATTCGCATTTAAAAAGGCGAACACTTTTGGTACATCAGTTTCCAGAAGTCTTTTTCAATCAAGACATAAAAAATCATTGAGCAACATACCTAAAGGTTTCCACAAATGCGTGATCTGTAAATGGTGTCCATTTAACCTGGTCTGTAACTGTTTCATACGCTCATAATATATATTTTCTTTAACTGTGCACGCAATGTCTTGTATATAATATATACCCTGTTCATTTATGTAACTGTACTTGTAACCATGTATTATTTGTTTTACTCAGTGCCCAGGACATACTTGAAAACGAGAGGTAACTCTCAATATATTACTTCCTGGTAAAATATTTTAAAAATAAATAAATAAATAATTCGCAGAGCCTACAAAGAGATTACATACCTTGTTTCCTAAAGATCGGTATAGGATTAAGACATTTATTAACTGTCATACAAGTTATGTAATATATGTAATTTCATGTGGATGTAAAAAGAAATATGTTGGTAGGACCATTAGGTCACTAAATACAAGAATTTCTGAACATGCTAGATTGATTGTTAAAAAAGATGTCACAAACCCTGTATCCAGGCACTTCACAGAGTGTCCACAGGGAGGAATGGCCAATTTTAAATTTTTTGGTGTTGAACATGTGCCCATTAATGTTAGAGGTGGAGATAGACTACAGTTTTTAAATAGAAGGGTAATGTACTGGATTTTCTCTCTCCATACACTCCACCCATATGGACTTAACATTGACTGGGAACTTCAACATTTCCTTCGTGATTGATCCATATGTTTATTTATTGCTTTTTCTGTGCCTTTCTTCCCCTTTCCCCCTTCCCTTCCCCTCCCCTTCCTCCCCCCCCCTCCCCCCTCCCCTTCTCCTTCCCCCACCCCCTTCTCCTTTCCTCTCCTACATGTGGTTTATTTTACCTCATTGATTTCATATGGTTAGATCTTATATATATTTCTGGTTCACTGCTGCTCTTGTTAATTGATCTATGGATTGTTTATATATGATACCCTTCAAATTTAGAACTTATTAGTGGTAAATTCTGGCTTTGCCATTTATTTTAACCATTACCAGATTCATGTTATAGTTATGTATTACTATATCTAAGATAGTATATACTCACTAAATGTGTTATACATGTACCTGGTTATTTTATTTCTGTATGTGTGTTCCCTTATGTGATGATGTCACTCCAGACACCTGCCGATCATCTCACGATGATTGGATTTTACAGGTGTTTTGGATTTGACACTCCATATTAGGGCTATCTGTTCACTGGCGGATCACTCTTTGACAAAGGCCCACTGCGGCTGAAACGCGTCAGAGGATCCGCCAGACTTTTACCATGATGCCTCAATAAAACTTTTCCAGTCACCTACTCAGCCTTCTTAGCGATTTTTCTCTACGGCGGTGCATCGTTTTTACCTCCGGTGGGAGGTGTGTCTACTGTTCCAGCCCGTCATCGATAGCACGCCGGGTTACGGTGTTAGCTGATCACTCAGCTACTGCGGGTCAAACACCAACCACCGATACAGAGGAGCTGTCTGGTGGTGTGCAGTATGGCTGTTTGTGACTTATCCTGATCTATTCATCCGGCTTCATCTGCTCCAGTAACTGTGAGTCTCCACATTCAATGTTTATCGTGCTCCTGGAGAGCCAATTGTTAGGAGATCTCATACTCATATGTTTCCTTCTGGAGATTAGCCGCGATTTGATTTTTCAAGCAGGACACAGCTAACCACATTGACTGTTCGAGCGCCTGAGTGGTTAACCCCTAGGTTACCCAGTATGTACCTAACACATGCAGTGGTCACTATGAGTACCTGGTGATGCCATATGGGTGGTGCAATGCCCCTGCAGTCATCCAAGACTTCATGAATGAGGTTTTTCGTGATCTATTGAATTCTTTTGTAATCATCTACCTGGATGATATCCTTATCTTTTCCAAAACCCTCGAGGAACACATTCTCCATACCAAGATGGTGCTCTCTCGTTTACGGGCCAACAAGCTCTACACCAAGATGGAGAAGTGTGTCTTTCACCAATCCTCAACTACCTTCCTGGGATACATTGTCTCGGATCAAGGGTTCACCATGGATCCGGAGAAGCTCAATTCTGTACTCGAATGGCCAGAACCTAACTCTTTAAAGGCGATTCAGCGTTTCCTCGGTTTCGCAAATTATTATAGGAAATTTATTGCTGGTTTTTCTAGCATAGTAGCACCCATTATGGCCCTTACCAAAAAAGGGGCCGCTCCTTCCTCTTGGCCATTGGAGGCCAGCCGGGCCTTTGAGTCTCTTAAAAGAGCCTTTGTCTCGGCCCCCATTCTGCGACATCCCATCCCCACCCCCCCCTTTACCTTGGAAGTTGACGCCTCCGACGTGGGAGCTGGTGCGGTTCTCCCTCAAAGAATCACCCCCGAAGATAAACTACACCCCTTTGGGTTTTTTTCTAAAAAAAATTCTTCAGCAGAAAGAAATTATGACGTGGGGAATAGGGAGTTGTTGGCCATCAAGATGGCATTACAAGAATGAAGACATCTTCTGGAAGGAACCAAGGAACCCATTCTGATCCTGACATACCACAAAAATCTTTCTTACATTGAAGGTGCTCGTCGTCTTTGACCCCATCAAGCTCGTTGGGCGTTGTTCTTCTCAAGGTTTAACTTTATCATCTCTTATATTCCTGGGACAAAGAATATCAAAGCGGATGCGTTGTCCCGTCAGTTTATCACTGAGGAGAAGTCACAGGAGGTCCCGGAGAGTATTCTGTCCCCCCAATTGTTTATCTCTGCCACCTCCTTTGACATACTGGATAAGATTTTGGAGTCTCAAGCACAGGTCCCGGAAGGGCTAGAAGTACCTGATGGTCGTCTTTATGCAGCCCCACGTTTTCATCTCAAAATTCTTGAATGGGGTCACTCCTCCAGATCTGCCGGCCATCCCGGGTTTAAGAAGACTACGGATCTGATTCGGCGAACCTTCTGGTGGCCCAATATGATAAAGGACATTAGAGCATTCACCTCCTCTTGCCCAGTCTGCGCACAAAATAAATCTGTCCGTCAAAAGCCTTCTGGTCTTCTACAACCTCTCCCGGTCCCAGACCGTCCTTGGAGTCACATTGCCATGGATTTCATCGTGGATCTTCCCCCGTCTAATGGTATGACTACTATTCTTGTAATTGTGGACAGATTCTCCAAGCAAGCTCATTTTTTTCCCCTCAAGGGTCTACCCAATTCCAGTACTTTGGCGGATATCTTTGTAAAATAAATTTTCCGTATTCATGGTGTCCCGTGGTCCATTGTCTCGGATCGGGGTACTCAATTTGTTTCTAAATTCTGGTGTGCATTTTCCCAGAGGTTGGGCATTACCCTTCTTTTTTCCTCAGGCTACCACCCCCAAACTAATGGGCAGTCTGAACGCATGAACCTGTCCCTTGAACAGTATTTGCGTTGTTTTTCTTCCGATTCTCAAGATAATTGGGCAGAGTTACTTCCTTGGGCAGAATTTGCAATTAACTCTCTAAAAAACGAGTCCACTCAAAAATCACAGTTTTTTGTAAACTACGGATTTCATCCTACCCGTCTTCCCATGCATTCTCCCAGGTCCGGAGTTCCTGCAGCAGATGATAGGGTATCCACCCTACAGGGGTTATGGAGGAAGATTCAAACAGTTTTACAAGAGTCCGTGCTAAGTCAGAAGAGACAAGCAGATAGGCTTCGTCGGGAGGCCCATAAGTTTGTACCTGGAGATAAGGTCTGGCTTTCTTCTAAAAATATCAAACTGAAGGCCCCAACCCCTAAACTGTCTCCCAGGTTTCTGGGTCCTTTCTCTATTCGCTTGCCTCCCTCTATGAAAATTTCACCCGTCTTCCATGTCTCACTGTTGAAACCGTTTATCCAAGGGAAACGATTCGCAAATCCTTCTCTTCGGCCTCCTCCCCCCATTGTACCAGGACAACAGGAGTTTGAAATCCAGTCCATCATTGACTCTCACATCTCCAGGGGCAAGCTCCAATTTCTGGTTCACTGGAAGGGATACGGACCTCAGCATCGTTCTTGGGTCTCGCATGCGGAACTTCACGCCCCATCTCTACTCAAACAATTCCACCAAAAATTTCCCCTCAGACCTTGGATGGTTCGTCCGGAGTCCGACCCTCGAGGGGGGGGGGGGGGTACTGTAAGGATCCGCGATGCGGGTACATCCGCTTCCAGTGCCTCATTACCTTTGCTCCGTGCCGCCCAGGCTCCCCGGCGGCGTGCCTCACTTCTTGCGGCCCCCTTCACGCCTGCTTCTGCACCTCCGGGTCACGCGCGTCACCCCTAGGGGCACGCGTGGACCCAGGCTTCAATTTACTGGTGCCGAGCGCCTGACTCCACCTCCTCTGACGAGGGGCACGCATCACGCGCTACCCTGCCCCTTCTCCGTCAGGTCCGCCCCCCAGGCCCTTCACTCCTATCAGGACCTTCCCCGGGCCGCTCCTCCACTCCTCCCCTTGCTCTGACAGGCCCCAGCTGCCCAGGCACCTCTCCCCTATCAGGTTCTCCCTTGGGCTGCTCTTCCGTCCCTCCCCTTGCTCCGATAGGTCCCAGCCCCCTATTTAGTCTCCCCTCACCATTTCCTCTTTGGCTGGCTCGTTTTTTTCCCTCGGCGTGCCGTGCGTCATCGATGCGCGGTCACGCTTCATCGGGAGCGTGCGCGCATGGCGCGCGTGCCCAGGGCTCCCCGAGGGATGTGAGGGATGGCGGTGGGGGGCTCCGGGGGACCCGGTGGACCCGGAGAGGGGAGGGGGGTGCCTCGATCGGAGGACCAATCATCCGAGGCTCCGGCGCGCATGCGAGACATCTCGGCGCGCACCCGGTATCTGTCGCGGCCGAGACCGGGTAAAGGTAAGAATAAACTCGGCCGCGACAGTATGTGCGGACTCCAGCAATGACATTCCCTCTCCAGAGAATTTTTCTGCTATCCACCAACAATCTGTGTTTTTTGTTCCATACTCTCAGAATACTGCTAAGGACCGGGCAGCTGGCTGTTCTCCTTCTGACACCCCTGTTCCAGAATTCCCTGTCTTTCCTCAGCTCCGGATTTCTAAGTCCTCTGGTCTCGCTCCCCATGTACCAAGGATGGCAGTGCCACCGCTCTCGTTTTCTAAGTTGTTACTTGCCAACGAACTCCTGGAGTTTGGACTTAAACCTCGCTTAAGACAGTTCAGGAACAACTCTATGTCTCCCACACCTATGCTGTCCATCCAGACTTCTCACCCAGAGGGTGGGGTACTGTAAGGAATGCCAACAAACTGCGGGCTTTTCAACGCTACCTCCTGCCTAAGGAAGTTTAGGAACAATTCCATGTCCCCCAGATCTATAAATGAACCTGTTCGCCCGGAGGTCTCACCTGAAAGGTTGGGGGGGGGGGGGGGGGGGGGAGGGAGGGGTACTGTTAGGAATCCGGTTTTGCTTTTGGTTATAGCCTTGCAGAACTGTGCAGTTTCTAATTACACCCTCTGGCAATCTATAAGCACCTGTGCTAGCTATCTCTGCTGCCCTAGCCGGTGCTCCGTCATTGGAGGAATTCTCACACACCTTCCTCCTGTGATTGGCTCACTGCCCTTTATATACTAGGCTTTAGCACTGATTCAGTGCCGAGCATAAATCCTTTATGGACGTTACATGTGTCCTGCCACAAGCCCTCTGGCTTCTCTCGTGTGTTACTAACTATTTCGCTACGCTCTAGCTTCCAGTTCTCCTCTCTAGTCCTGGTTCCGGTGTCCTGCTGTTGCTCGCTAGCAGAGGCCTGTATTCCTGTTTCCCAAAGGCTTGCTGTTGCTCTCTATGCAGAGGCCTGTGTTCCTGTTTCCCTAAGGCTTGCAGCTTCTCTCTACGCAGAGACCTGAGTTCTGCCTGCCTGGATTTTACAACCTGCTGCATTCTCCCCTAGCAGAGGTTACTGTTTGGATCCCGTGGCCTGCGGCTCCCTCCCTTCGCAGCAGCCAGATGTGGTCTTCTGTGCTGAAGCGCTGGTTTACCAGTTCTGCCTGACGGTGTGCCCACTCCAGTCAGCCTTCTCCTTGCTGAGACCGGTACCATGGGCCGTGGTCATTACTCACTCAGAACCCGATCCCGCCCTGCAGCTATTAAGCTGAAGCGGGACCTACTTGACTTCCTGTTGCCAAAACTCCGCTTGGATAACGATTACCCTGATGTCTGCAATCCTGACCCTGGCTCGTCCACTGACTATGCTGCCCTCTCCAGCCCCGACCCTGCTATGCACGACTACGAACTGCGCAACCCGGATCCGACTACGTGGTCTCAGGTCGGTGATTATGTAAGCCCACCTCAGCCCTGCGGTCCGGTCCTGGTTTGTGGCGAGCACAACCGTGACAGGGACGAAGCCCAATCCTCACAGTACCCCCCCCCCTCTCCCATTCAGGGGCGACCTCTGGCAATCCTAGGGATGGCTTGGAGGGAAATCTTCGGTGAAAAACCTTAACAAGTCTAGGGGCATGTAGTTGATCCCTTGGGATACACGAACGTTCCTCGGGACCAAAGGCCCTCCAATGAACCAGGTACTGGATCTTTCCAGAGGTGAGCCTGGAGTTCAAGACGGTTTGAACTTCAAATTCCTGTTGTCCCTCAACCAAGATGGGTTCAGGAGGGGACACCGAAGCCGGAGACTGAGGGTCCTGTATGAAGGGCTTAAGTAGTGACGTATGGAACGCTGAGGGGATTTTCATAGATGCTGGCAACCGTAGCTGGTAGGCCACCGGATTGATTTTCTCGTCAACGGGAAATGGGCCAATATACCTCGGTGCCAACTTTGCCGTGGGGACATTCAATCAAATGTTTTTTGTGGACATCCATACCTTTTGTCATGGGTTGTACGTAGGTGTTTCGCAATGATGTCGTTCAGCCTGTTTTTTTTGCATTGAAAGAGCCTTACTGAGATTCTTCAGAATTTTTGCCCAGAACTCTTGGAGATGCTGAATCCTGTTATCTGCTGCTGGTACCCCGGACCTGGGTCCAGCAGTAGGGAGAGCTGAGGGGTGAAAGCCTTAGTTGATAAAGAACGGGGAGTCTTGGGTTGACTTGTTGCGAAAATTATTATGTGAAAGCTCAGCCAGGGCAAAAGGTCCATCCAGTTGTCTTGATTGTCTGAAATGAAGCAACGGATGAACTGTTCAAGTGATTGATTAGTTCTTTCCGTCTGACCATTAGTCTGAGGGTAATAACCAGAGGAAAAGTGCAGAGAGATCCCTAGTTGCTTGCAAAAGGCCCTCCAAAACTTCGAGATAAATTGGGAGCCTTGATCTGACACAATGACCTGGGGAACTCCATGAAGACGGAACACCTTCTTAATAAATATTTTGGATAGTTTGAGGGCATTGGGTAGACCTTTGAGGGTTATGAAGTGTGCCTGTTTTGAAAATTGATCGACCACCACCAGAATGGTGTTCTTGGACACCGGTAGTTCCATGATGAAATCCATGGAGAGGTGAGTCCATGGGCGATCCGGAATAGGGAGTGGTTGCAGCAAGCCAGGAGGCCTGTTGCAGGGATTTTTGTTCTGGGCACAGGTAGGACATGCAGAGAGAAATCCTTTTATGTCCTTACACATGCCTGGCCACCAAAAGGTCCGTTCCAGAAGATCAATGGTTCTCTTAATGCCCGGGTGTCTGGAGATTTTAGAAAAGTGGCCCCATTCCAGAACCTTTCTTTGATGTGTTGGTGCAGTGAAGAGATGTCCCTCTGGAACTTGGAGACCTTCTGGAACATTGGACTGGCCTTGCGCAATGTCTTCCAACGAGTCAAAAGTATTGGCGGAGATTATACATGATGGAGAGAGTATGGTTTCCTGTCGATCTTCGGCTTTGTCTTCTATAAGAAATTGACAGGAGAGGGCGTCTGCCTTCACGTTTTTAGAACTGGATATTTAAGAAATAATGAAATTGAAGTGGGAGAAGAAAAGGCACCTCCGTGCTTGTTGTGATCCCAAGTGGCGAGTGCCTTCAATGTAGAGGAGATTCTTGTGATCTGTAAAAATATGACTGGATAAGTGTATCAAAGGAAATACACTAAAGAGTCCCTTTAGTAGGCGCACCGCAGACCTTTATGTAATAAACGGTCAGGGGTGAAAAAGGTAAATAATGTTCTTTTTATTTTATTTTAATAAATCGTAGTGTAATTAAAACAGTATACATTGTGATTTAATATACTGAGTAAAAAATAGACATCTAAGGTCTATTCAGTATCTACCATACGTCTCCTTTAGCTCTTGTGTAATTACCTAATTTGTTGTAGTGTGGTATACATAGTAGTCAGATCAATGATTATCTGTTATTCAACTCCCTGTGTCCCTGCCCAAAGCCCTAGTATCCTTAGTATAGACAAATAGACAGACACCTGTCTTGTGTGCAGGTAGGGGGGCTATAAGTTTAGTCAGATAGTTATACAAAATCCCCCTTGTGAGCGGGTCAGGTTCTGGGTACAGGAGATCTTTACTCCATTGTGACTGTTGGAATATGTTTAAAACTCCTGGTATCCCTGCCCACCACCTAGGTGTCCGTTATATGCAGAAACCAAAAGCCTGTTCTACATACAGGTAAGAGATGCCTGGCAGTTTGTCAAGGGTTATGTATAAAGTCCCCTTCATGAGCGGGTCAGGTTATGAGCATAAGTGATCTCTGCTTCATGAATATTCAATTACGCATGCGTCAGAATGGGGCTGTATTGCCACCAGCGCCTTTGTTTATTATAATGCTTTTAGTTAGGAGTAGTAGTAGTAGAAGCAGGATGGCGTTATATATTGAAGCTGGATAGCAAGTACACTGGCAGCGTATATGTATGTGGACAGTGTAGTGTTGTTGTCCACTATTAAATATTCATAACATCCCAGTTGTATGGAATGCTGATCATACAGCGTGTATATCCCCTATTGGGGTTTGCTGCACATGCGTGAGAGCGGAGCTATGACGCTACTTTTGTCTTACTGAATGATGTTCGTGACTAGCAGACTACCAGGTAAGGATAGTTATAGCATAACTTTAACATATTTGGTGAACGGGGCGCAGGTCCTAATGTATTCTTAGTTGTTAAGATGCCTGCGTGTAAATCCCCTATTGGGGTTAACTGCGCATGTGTGAAAGCGGAGCTATGAGCAGCGCGCAGGTCCTGGTTATCTCTTCGTTGAGATTCGGACTGCGCATGCGTCAGAAACAGGGCTGTGTTGTTGCCTGTACTTTGGAGTCAAAATTACAAAGTTTTTACTCTGATACTCTTGGGTAAGTAGGAGCCAGATGGCGTCATGTATTTAGGCTAAGTTAGATATTGTAGCACACTCAGGACATTGGCTGCGTTTATTCAGGACAAAATAGTATCCCACGTGATGTTCTCCGTTGAGATTCAGACCGCGCATGCATCAGAAACGGGGCTGTGTTGTTGCCTGTACTTTGAAGTTACAGTTATAAAGTTTTTACCATGATACTCATAGGTAAGTAGGAGCCAGGTGGCGTCATATGTTTAGGCTAAGTTAGATATTGTGGCACAATTCGAACACTTGCTGCGTTTATTCAGAACAAAGTAATATCCCACGTGATGTTCTAAACATCCCGTTCGTGGGAAGATCAGTCAATTTGTGTGTATTTCCCCCGTAGGGGCTGAGTGTACAGAGTATCGTCCCAAGAATGCACTGCCCTATGGCAGTACTAACACCTCTTTAAATGGGTGTACCAAATTAGATAATTGTGAGTATATATAAGGATGAGCTAGGCTCTGTGTGAGCTGCAGGAGGTTCAGGTAGAATTACTGTTTGTCGGCAAAAGACCCGACATGCCGCATGTTTCGTCACTTCCTGTGACTTCTTCCGGGGTGGGCGTGACTGCGTCCTCAATCGCTTATTTATGCCCGGTGGTTGCCATAGCGATCGCGAGACGCCTTAATTGCCGAGTGATGGTGGTGGTGCATAGGTACTGCACCCTCATCTGACCGAGATAGTTGCTATATATGGTATACACAGTATTTAAGTAAATATGAAGAAGAATGCCTCAATGCAATGATACTAGAAAGTGAGTTTAGAGGAAAGAAGTGAAGACAAAACCTTTGTTTATGCCAGATGGATAGTGGGTGTTAAGCAGATATATCCATCTGGCCTCACGCTGCAGAAGTTTCTTGTCCCAGTTTCCCCTACGAATGCTTGAGGGGATATGGTCTATGCCCTGGAAGCTCAGTGTGTTCATGTTTTCATGTTTCCTGCGTGATGGGGTATCAAGAGCGTTTCTTATGGATCCCATATGTTCCAAAATGCGCCTCCTAAATTCTCTTTTCGTCTTCCCTACATATTTTTTTCCGCATAGGCACGTTACCAGGTAAATGATCCCTCTGCTTTTGCAGTTGATAAAATGTTTTACGTTCTAGGTTTTATTGTCGTTTGTGTCTGTGAAATTTTTGCTTTCCTTCATGTAACTGCATGCCTTACAGTGGTGGCACTTATATGAGCCTTTGATACTGAGACATGTTGTGCTTTTTTTTATTGTTTTTGACAGTAAAATGGCTATGTACCAGGTGATCCTTGATGTTTGATGCCCGTCTCCAGACTACAGATGGGTGACTCTTGAGGACCAGTTTGAGATCATCGTCGTTGGTCAGGATGTGCCAATGTTTGGTAAGTATTTTATTGATGTCTCTCCACTGATTATGGTAGGTAGCGATACATCTAATTTCACTTGTTTTGTTACTCTCCCCAGGTGTTCTTGGTTTTAGAAGTTCATTGCGTGGAGTATTGGTGGCTCGATGGTATGCTGTCTTTAATTGACGCTTAGAGTATCCCCTGGCCATGAAGTTATCCCTCATTTGTTTACTTTCTTCTTTAAAGGCCATAATATCTGAGCAATTCCTTCTTATGCGCAGATATTGTCCTGTGGGGATATACCCGGATGAGGGGTTTGGGATGGAAACTGTCTGCTCTTAAGTAGCTGTTTGTGGCGGTCTTCTTTTTGTAATTGTTAGTGGATAAATAGCCATCATCATTGATGGTTATTCGTAAATCCAGAAAGGTAATACTGCTAGTGCTAATCTCTGATGTGAGTTTCAAATTGTGATCATTGTAGTTTAGCAGTTTGAGGAAAGTCTCTAGTTCTTTCCTTGTACCGTTCCAGAGTAGAAGGATGTCATCTATGTAGCGGATCCATAGATCTATGTGGTCCGTGTACATTGACATACCTTCTGAGAAAACACTGATCTCCTCCCACCAGCCTAAGTATAGGTTGGCGTAGGTGGGGGCGCAAGTTGTCCCCATGGCTGTTCCCTGTACATGTAGATAATATTTAGAGTCAAACAGGAAAAAGTTGTATTCTAATACAAACTCCAGAAGCTCAACAATGAAAGCATTATGTTGGGAAAACAGGCAACTCCGTGATGAGAGGATGTGTGTAACTGCTATGAGGCCGAACTCATGTTTAATACTTGTGTATAATGATTCCACGTCGAAACTAACCAGCAGTGTGTCTTTATTGACTTGTATTCCTTCAAGTCTACTAAGGACATCCTTAGTGTCCTGTACGAAGGATGGTAGAGATGTTACAAAGTCCCTGAGTACTTTGTCAATGTATATGCTGGAGTTCTCGGTGAGTGAGCCGATTCCCGACACTATTGGTCTTCCAGGTGGTTTGTGGATGCTCTTGTGCACTTTGGGGATGCTATAAAAGGTGGCTATCGTAGGATCTCTTGGCATCATGAAGTCATGTTCGTTCTTTGATATTACTTTATTTTCCAAACCTTTTTGTAGTATCGTTCCTAGTGCTTTTTGAAATAATGCGGTTGGATCATTAGGGAGGATTCTGTAACATTGTTTGTCTTTCAGGAGTCTAAGGTTCTCCGTTTTATAGTCTTCTGTTTTTAATATTACAAGATTCCCTCCTTTATCGGCTGGTTTTATTGTAATTTCTTGCATGTTTCTTATTTCTTTGAGTGCCATTTGTTCCTGTTGGCTTAAGTTGCTTTGTGTCTTGGTTTCCTTTAGTGACTCAAGGTCCTTGGTGACTAGATTCAGGAACGTTGAGATGTTAGCGCAGCTGTCTTGGTGGGGTGTGAAGCGACTTTGGGGTTTTAGAGTAGTGTGGGGTCCGTCCCCAGGATTTTTCTCCCCGTCTTCCAGGAGATTAACCAGATTCGCCAGATGTTCTTGGTCTTGCGTTTGTAAAAATTCTTCATACATGTTTGGTGATGTGTTTCTTCCTCGTCTTTTGAAGAATTTATGTAGCAGCATTTTTCGTGCAAAGAGGTTGACATCCTTGATTGCCTCGAAAAGGTCGAATCTGTTGGAGGGAACATAGGAGAGGCCTTTTTCTAAAAGGCTAAGTTGTGCATCTGTTAATATGGTCTCTGAGAGGTTAATGATTTTGCACGTGTTTTTGTGTGTGTTCTCTGTGCTCAGTGTCTCCTTCTCCTCTGTCTCCTGTAACCTGACCATCTTCCTCTTCCTCTCCAGTATCCCTCCTCTTCGTGTCTTTCTGGGCCATAATCTATTCCTTCCTGGGCCTGTTCTAAAAAATGAGGATTGTGACTGTCCATTTGTGTTGTTATTTTATCTTTATTTGTTTTAGATCTTGTTATTACCTTATTTTGGTAACTGCTGTTGTCTTCAGCTTCTGACATGCTCCAGTCAGTGGACGAGTCACTGTGTTCCTGTATTTTCGCTTTCTCTGCCTGGAAATGGTGTTTTTAGATTTTACCCTTAGCATAATCTCCACGGTCTCTAAGGTATTTTGTACGCTTTCTTTCTTTTATTCCCTTCACATTCTGATCAGTTGTTTTTTGCAGGATATTTTCGTATTTTTCAAAATTGGGGGATTCCTTCCATTGGACCGCTTCTTTCTTATTTTTCTCTATATCGAAGTTTACTTTCTTAAGTTCAGCCAGTTCATTGTCAATCAAGGGAATCATCAGATCGTGTGAACATTTAGTTATTGTTTCGTCCCATTTTTTAATGAATGTCTCTTGTAGATTGTGGTATGATGGTGAAAGGTTGACTCTCAGTCCCCTTGGTATCATCTTACTCTTTTGATATTTTTGGAGGCTACATATTTCCCACCACAGACGTGATTGTTTTTTATACTGACTTTCCAAGTTTTGGAAGTACACTTTGATGTTATTCACGGTGGGTTCTTATTGCAAGATAGGGTTTGTGGAAAATATATTTTCCGAATCAGCCTCCCAATCATTGAAATCCATAGTCCTGGATAGGAAGCCTGCCATTATCTGTCAATGGCTAGTCCCACTTAGTAGGTAGATAAAGGGGGAGCTGAGGTAGAAAACAGGATAGAGAGAGCCTGTAGGTAAATTGAGATACTATAGAGGTTTCCCTCTATAGTATCTCGATCTGTAAAAATAGTAACCGGATTTTCGGTGCCCTCGAGTACATGTCACCATTTTTCAAACGCCATTTTGATGGCCAACAGTTCACGATTGCCTATGTCGTTGTTTTGTTCAGCAGACGAGAATTTTTGGGAGAAGAAGGCACAAGGGTGCAGTTTGGCTTGCGGAGACTTCCTTTGGGATAATACGGCTCCAGCCCCGACATCTGAAGTATCCACCTCAAGGGTAAAGGATAATCCTGGATCGGGGTGTGCGAGCTGAGACAAAGGCATTTTTTAACTTCTCGAAAGCGTGGATGGCCGACGGAGGTCACAGCGCCAAGTTGGCTCCTTTCTGCAACAATGTCGTAATGGACGCCACTCCGGAAGAGAAGTTCTGTATGAACTTACGATAATAGTTGGCAAAGCCCAGGAACTGTTGTACAGCTTTCAGGGTTGTGGGCTGAGGCCAATCTAATACTGCTTTTACCTTGGCTGATTCCATTGCTAGGCCGGTGTCAGAGATGATGTAGCCTAGGAAGTATGTAGGGGTTTGGTGAAACTGACATTTCTCCAATTTTGCAAACAGGTGATTCTGTCAGACGTTGGAGTACCTGTTTGACATGGTCAGGATGATCAAGTATGGTTCTGGAGAAGATAAGTATGTCATCCAAATATACAATGACGAATTGGTCAAGAAGATCCCTAAAAACGTTTGTTGACAAAATCCTGGAATACTGCGGGAGCATTACACAGTTAAACCGGCATGACCTGATAGTCATAATGACCTTCCCAAGTATTAAAGGCCGTTTTCCACCCATCCCCTTGTCGGATTCTTACCAGGTTGTAAGCTCCCAGTGAGTCTAACTTGGTAAAAATGGTGGAATCCTGTAGCCTATCAAAAAGTTCGGCAATTAGGGGTAAGGGATACCGTTTGTTAATAGTGATTTTATTAAGACCCCAATAGTCAATACACGGTCTGAGAGATCCATCCTTCTTTTTAACAAAGAAAAACCTTGCATCTGCCGGGGATGAGTGTGACGGGAGCTTTGTGACAGGCTATAATACAGGCATACCCCAGTTTAAGGACACTCACTTTAAGTACACTCGCGAGTAAGTACATCTCGCTCAATAGGAAAACGGCAGCTCGCGCATGCGCCTGTCAGCACGTCCTGAACAGCAATACCGGCTCCCTACCTATACCGAAGCTGTGCGCAAGCTGGGAGCCTATAGAGCCTTTTACACATGCATTATTTACATCAGTTATGCACGTATATGACGATTGCTGTACAGTACATGCATCGATAAGTGGGGAAAAGGTAGTGCTTCACTTTAAGTACATTTTCACTTTACATACATGCTCCGGTCCCATTGCGTACGTTAATGCGGGGTATGCCTGTAATACACCAAATAACTGGGTTGAATTGAACGAGGCTTAGATATAATAAAGTATATTTATTCCTTAAATAGGTGAACACAGCAATATAGTACAGTAACAGGCAAGAAGTAACACTTACTTGGGGGATAGGGAATGAGAAGTATCAGATAGCAATTCTCCAGCAATCAGGTAACAATCAAGATGGTATTTGAAGACAATGGATATAGGGTTGACCACAGTTTATATATCTTTGTAACCCTATTCCTAACATTGAGTACAGGCTATTGGATTACAATTACCTGTAGCCAATCTTTAACGTGGGAACACATTTTAATCCATGCCCCCCCAGCTAGTTAGCTCATGCGCACTAGGACCCTGAGGGTCTCATTTCTGTAGCCCCACATTTACATCAGGGATGCCAGCCAGTCTAGCAAAAGGGATATCTGGCAGGATGCCCCTTGTTCACAGGTGTAAAACATGACACTCACAGACCACTCTAGCTGGAGGCGTCTCTGCCTTCAGGAAAACAGTGAAGGTGGCAAAATCCTTTGAACAGTACTTAAGTTCTAGACATTGGGTCGCCTCTCTAACCATATGCTTCCCTTTGTGCAAAGGAATTTCCTCTGGTTTTTTATCCCTGCCTTGGGATACAGTATTAAAGGTAAAATACAAACATATTAAAATATCCGGTTCCGTTGGATCCAGCAGGTCCAAACTACCCAGATCTCAATGCCGGAACTGGGACACCATATGGTCCAAGTTTCCGCCTGCTACGACTGTCGGAACCGGAGATACACAAATACAACTTAAACCGTTTCCTATTTTAATACAAAAATCTCCGCTGTAAATTAAATCACGGTTTTTCACTAAATCCCCATTGAAAACAACGGGCTCCGCCGCCATAGACTTTCAATGGCAAACTGCCGCCGTTGGCTGCTATGGGAATCCGCCGCCATAGACTTTCAACGGGGCAGCTTTTAAGCAAGGGCTTGGGAGATGCAAAGCCAGTAAACCCACAGTAAAAGCTGTGTCTAAAGCAGCATGCATTGGCTAAGGGTTGCTCATGTAATGTGAGCTTGAGATAAAAGGTGGCACTGTGTGCTCATTTGCATGTCATTTCCCAGAATCCCTTGCTGCAGTGGAAGTGCTGTGTGCTGGGTGATAATGGTGAAAGACAGGGTTGCAGACCTGTCTAAGACATGCAAATAAATATACAAAAATATTTACTGTTGCTATATATATACACACACACATATACATATACATATATATATATATATATATATAAACAAAAAGAGAGAGAGAGCGCACGCCCCATAGCATAACACTGTATGTTTATTATAAAAGGGGAAGGGAGGAAGGGGAGGGAAAGAATCGCACTCACAAGATTAAAATGTATAAAAGGCAGTTTGTGAATATATATCACCACCATCCGGTTCTGTAGATCGGTATAGCTCTGTGGGCTCCTCCAGGACTGCCTGTACACACCGCTGCTACCCGGATACCAGGAACGCCGTGTGCCGCCTCTTTGCTGTCAAGAAATCAGCTCTCCACTCTGAATGGCCGCTGTAAAGTTCCCACGCTAGGTTTGGGCCTCGTGCGCGTGCGCAGCGTCGTCGTGACGTAATCGCGCTCTAAGTATCCCTAACGCGTTTCGTCACCAACGGGCGACTTTCTCAAAGGGCTGATTGTTCTTGAGATGAAGTCCTGCCCCTTTATAGTCAGTCAATTGTTTGGCAACCAATAGAAGAATGATTGAAAACCCGCAATATGCTAATAGGGTGGTATTCATAGATGCATACAATTTCGAATGACTGGACTTGTGAAAGGAGACAGATCAAGGACAATTACATATAAGAATCAACACATAATGCGGGAATGATCTGAAACTCATAATGCTTACATAGAAAAAACATACTTGAAGCTCAAATTAATTCTTGCAACAGAAAATATATATATGTGTATATATATATAATAAATAAAAAAATTGGAATTTACTATAACACAATCTATAATTCAAACTAAACTAGATTTGATTTTCTGGACTGAGGGGATATAAAAAAATATATATATATATATACACTATATGAATTCTAAATTGAATCAACCTAACCCTTATTCTAAATCAAATGACTCACACACAAAGAAATTAAATTTACAATCACAAATTCCACATACATTGTGATATCCCCTGGATCCTCGTCAAACCATAAACAATTATACATACAAAAATATATTATATAAAAAAAAGGTAGATAAAATCACATATTTCTGTATAATGAGCTAATATTAATTCATCATATATTAAACCGGGACAGATGATTACAATAATTGATGCAACACTTATAATAGATAAATACATTATTTCAATTTATATTGGTGCTGCAAAATAGGCTAAAGAGCTACCTCATAATTCTCAGGGGCTATAAATGCTCCCCAGATGATATTACTTGACTTGTTTCATAATATAAAAGGATTAGAAATCCACTATCCATGGAGAGGAGAGAGAGAGAGTATCAAGGACTAATTGAATAAAAATGAATTAATATTAAATTGTTATCATTGATTATCAAAAACTTATCAATTAATGTAAAAGTATATATTTATACTGTTAATCAAGTGATAAAGATAATAATGGATCAGTGTAAATACTATAATAGTCATTATCTATAGATGAAGGGGAAAGGACTGGGGCGTGGGAATTGGGATTGATGCATAGGGAAAGGGAATTGGGGGGGAAAGGTAGGGTGGAAATAGACTGCATGATTGTGGGAGTGGAGGAAAAAGAGGAACCTAGGGAAAGGGCTGATGTCTAAAACTCCCATGTTTAGAATGACGAGAATCCAAGAGGGTAGGAGATCAGACTAATGTACTGGCATCAAGACATTCATTGAGTCCACCAGGGGTAAGGGTCCCCAACTGGTGGATCCAATATGTTTCCTGTCTGCACAAGATCTTGAATCGATCGCCTCCCAGAGCACAGGGTGAAATATATTCCAGGCCCATTATTGTCATACATTTGGGGTCCTGATTATGTATAACTTTATAGTGTCGGGAAATACTATTCACAGTTAATCCCTTTATAACACTCCTTCTGTGCTCTAAGAAACGGGTGCAGAGAGGTCTTGTGGTGCGTCCAATATAACGTAGCCCGCAACCACACTGGATGCAGTATACCACAAATGAACGTAGACAGCTAATGTAATTCCTAACCTGATAGATATTATCTCTATTGGGAGAACTGAATTCGGACCTAATCTTCAAATGCCTACAGGTGATGCATCTACTCCGTCCACATCTATGATTTCCTATAAGGCCATTGAGAGCTAATTTATTGGAACCCTTTTCTGATTTCAGTTTCGTTGGGGCTATAATGCTCTTCATACTTCTGGCCTTTCTGTAGACTATTGATGCCCGATCTGGAAGAATGCCCTTTAGATGGGGATCACATCTGAGATCTCCCCAGTGATTGCTCACAATCTTTTGGATAGCTTTATAAGACTGATTATAGGTGGTGATAAATCTTAAATGGGATATTCCAGTATTTTCCGCAATCACTGGTGAGTTATATCCCAGACGAGATGTGACCTGCCTATTCTTAGATGCCTGCAACATTTCGGATCTATCAAGGGAACTGACTTTCTTAAAAGATTCAGAGACTAATTTATTATCATAACCTTTTTGCTTAAATTTAAGGCTGAGATGTTCCGACTGCTGGACAAAATCGATATCTCTGGAGCAGTTTCTCCTGATTCGGTGAAACTGCCCGAGAGGAATGTTATGTAACCACTGTTTTCGATGGTTACTAGACGCATGCACATAGTTATTTACAGAGACTTCTTTAAAATGAGTGGATGTGATGATATTGATATTTTCGTCAGATGTTAATAGTAAATCCAAAAAGACTATGGAGGTGGCATCTATGTTAAATGTGAATTTCAATCCCAAAGGATTGTCATCCAATGATCTGAGAATCTCAAATAATTGAGCCTCCTCACCGTCCCAAATGAAAATCATATCATCTATGAAACGGCCATAGTACACGAGGCCCGCTCCAAGATGTTCATTTTGCCACACAAATCTCTCCTCCCAAAATCCCATGAAGAGATTTGCATAGCTAGGAGCGAACCTCGTGCCCATAGCCGTTCCACAGATCTGTAAATGAAAAATCTCCTCAAACAAAAAATAATTGTGATTTAAAATAAATTTAACACAATCCAAAATAAATACTTTATGTTTGTTCGGAATGCACAAGTCCTTGTCCAACCAATATTTCAATGCTTCAATACCCCTGGCATGGTCAATACAGGTATATAATGAGGCCACATCACATGTGGCCCATAAATAAGTAGACTTCCACTTAATGCCTGAGGTGGCTTCGATGACATGGAGCGTATCCCTAATATGTGACCTGAGCTTTGCTACAAAAGGTTGAAGATGGTAATCTACATACTGGGATAAGCTCGACGTCATCGACTCCACCCCAGACACAATGGGCCTGCCCGGGGGATTGGTCAAGGACTTGTGCACTTTGGGCAAATGATAAAAAATAGGTGTACGTGGATGGGGATTGAATAAGAATTTAAACTCTGTTTTAGAAATAATATCCTGAGTTAGTGCTATAGAAAGAAGCTCTCTAAGATCATTTTGATAACCCACAACCGCGTCAGATTCAAGGGTGATGTAAGAGGCCTGGTCACCCAGGAGTCTACGTGCCTCTTGTAGATACGCAGAGGTGTCCTGGATGACCACTCCTCCCCCCTTATCCGCCTGCCTGATGACAATTGAGGGATTTTCTTTAAATAGGTTTAATGCGTCCAGTTCACCATGACTGAGATTCTTATTAATTTTGTTTTTTTTTGCAGCATAATGCCTCGAAATCCTGCAGTACCAAACTGTAGAAGGCTTCAATGAATCCTCCCTTAGACTGGTAGGGGAAAAAAACTGATTTGGGTCTAAAGGGTGAGTGTACAATTTTTAAATCCTCCTCTAGATCAAGATTATTGTCAATAGGATGTATAGACAAATCCAAAAATTCAGTACAGTCCTGTGATGCATTTAGGACCCCTCCTGATTCCCCCAACAATGAAGAGAGGGTTTCTAAATGAACATGATCCTGTGTATTCATTAAATCAGCCTCCTTATTGTGTTTAATATTAGTTTCTTGTATATTAAAATGTCTTTTTAAAGTAATTTTCCTGATGAAACTATTAAGGTCTACAAATAACTGAAAGGCATTTGGGCCTGTATTCGGAGCAAATGACAGACCCCTCTCCAATAGAGATATATCATAAATAGATAATTGTTTGGATGATAAATTGAATATAGAACTATTACCCTCAATGGGTGATATTAATCGTCTTCTGTTCTCCTTCTTCCCCTGTTGGACTCTCCCCGCTCTAACTCCTCTGCTCCTCTTTTTCCTAGACTCTGTGATTTGTTGGGAGCCTCACGGTCCCATAACGGATACTGTTTTTCCTTGTCTCTCTCTCTCTCCTTCTCCCTGGATTTCTTTTCCTGTTTCTGAGGTTTGTCTAAAAAATGAGGAGATGTGTTAGTTACCTTAGCTTCTTTAGGTCTAGTAGACTTTGCTGTGTCAGTGTTTGGAAGGATATGGGACTGTCCATTCGGGGGTCCACTAGTGACCTCATCTACCAGCAGTGGCTCAACCTCCAAGGCTGAGAATCGACTGCCAGGAGCTGAGGCCAATCTGGATCCTTCTGAGGCGTAGGTGGAGTTTCTCCTATGGTCTCGGTGGGTATGATGTTGACCCTCCCTCCCTCTAGGAGTATAGGGGTGATGTCCCCCACCTCCCCCCCCCCGTCTGGACCCAGAGCGGAATCGCCCACCTCTCCTATTGTAACTGTAGGTACGTTTCCAAACTCTGATTTTATCAGTCGCATAATCTTCTTTATCCCTACTAAGTTTGAGATCCTTCCTTTCAGTGACCTCCTTCTTAAAAGTGAGAACTCTCTTTTCAGTGATTTCATTAAACTCTTTAAAATCTCTTGTATCTGAGAATGGTTTCAAGATCTCTTGTATGGTGTCAATTTCTAATTCGAGTTCCTTTACTTTAGTATCTCTAAATTGTATTAAGAGTCTCATTAAAGAGAAGGAACACTTGTCCATGGTATCATTCCATTCCTTAGTAAATTCCACATTGGTCTCAAAAGTGGGAGCGTTTGTTATTCTAAGTCCTCTAGGAATGATTTTCCTGTCTATATAGTCCTGAAGGGAGTATGCGTCCCACCAATGGCGCATCTCATCCTTCATGAGTTTCTCTAATTTATAAAAATTCTCCTTTATATCAATATCATTATCTATAATTATATCATGTGATGTGTCTGGTAATGATACTAAGCCACTACGCCTCAAATTCCTCTCTTTAGCAGTTTGCATCATGATTCTAACTCTAGTCCCAGATACTGGACCTTAAATAGGATGAAGTGTACACACTAATCGATTGCTTATAAATTAAAATGTACTATTTAGGCTGCCACTAGAAGGTTTGTGTCAAAGACACATATGAAAGGAGCAAAAGATATGGCGCCAAAAACAGTACTATGTGAAAATGTGATTAAATAAACTAAGGTGACTATAGATGTAATTTAGGAAGTGTATATAGTGCTATAGGTGTATTTTAAAGTGAAATGTGCAATAATATTAACCATATAACATATAACGTTTGTATTCTATTATATTAAACAATACCACACAACCATAAAAATGGTGAAAAAATTGACTAAAGTGCAAAAAAGTGCTAAAAAAGAGGAAATAAAAATGTATATATAATAATAAAAAAAGTCCAACCAGTCCTTCAAAGTTAGTCCATAATAGGAGGTTTAGGATGTAAACACGGGGGTCTTCGGCTGCTCTCACACGGGATTAACCACCTCCACGAATATCTAAAAACAAAAAAAGAGAGAGAGCGCACGCCCCATAGCATAACACTGTATGTTTATTATAAAAGGGGAAGGGAGGAAGGGGAGGGAAAGAATCGCACTCACAAGATTAAAATGTATAAAAGGCAGTTTGTGAATATATATCACCACCATCCGGTTCTGTAGATCGGTATAGCTCTGTGGGCTCCTCCAGGACTGCCTGTACACACCGCTGCTACCCGGATACCAGGAACGCCGTGTGCCGCCTCTTTGCTGTCAAGAAATCAGCTCTCCACTCCGAATGGCCGCTGTAAAGTTCCCACGCTAGGTTTGGGCCTCGTGCGCGTGCGCAGCGTCGTCGTGACGTAATCGCGCTCTCAGTATCCCTGACGCGTTTCGTCACCAACGGGCGACTTTCTCAAAGGGCTGATGGTTCTTGAGATGAAGTCCTGCCCCTTTATAGTCAGTCAATTGTTTGGCAACCAATAGAAGAATGATTGAAAACCCACAATATGCTAATAGGTGGTATTCATAGATACATACAATTTCGAACGACTGGACTTGTGAAAGGAGACAGATCAAGGACAATTACATATAAGAATCAACACATAATGCGGGAATGATCTGAAACTCATAATGCTTACATAGAAAAAACATACTTGAAGCTCAAATTAATTCTTGCTACAGAAAATATATATATGTGTATATATATATATAATAAATAAAAAAATTGGAATTTACTATAACACAATCTATAATTCAAACTAAACTAGATTTGATTTTCTGGACTGAGGGGATATAAAAAAAAATATATATATATACACTATATGAATTCTAAACTGATTCAACCTAACCCTTATTCTAAATCAAATGAGTCACACACAAAGAAATTAAATTTACAATCACAAATTCCACATACATTGTGATATCCCCTGGATCCTCGTCAAACCATAAACAATTATACATACAAAAATATATTATATAAAAAAAAGGTAGATAAAATCACATATTTCTGTATAATGAGCTAATATTAATTCATCATATATTAAACCGGGACAGATGATTACAATAATTGATGCAACACTTATAATAGATAAATACATTATTTCAATTTATATTGGTGCTGCAAAATAGGCTAAAGAGCTACCTCATAATTCTCAGGGGCTATAAATGCTCCCCAGATGATATTACTTGACTTGTTTCATAATATAAAAGGATTAGAAATCCACTATCGATGGAGAGGAGAGAGAGAGAGAGAGTATCAAGGACTTATTGAATAAAAATGAATTAATATTAAATTGTTATCATTGATTATCAAAAACTTATCAATTAATGTAAAAGTATATATTTATACTGTTAATCAAGTGATAAAGATAATAATGGATCAGTGTAAATACTATAATAGTCATTATCTATAGATGAAGGGGAAAGGACTGGGGCGTGGGAATTGGGATTGATGCATAGGGAAAGGGAATTGGGGGGGAAAGGTAGGGTGGAAATAGACTGCATGATTGTGGGAGTGGAGGAAAAAGAGGAACCTAGGGAAAGGGCTGATGTCTAAAACTCCCATGTTTAGAATGACGAGAATCCAAGAGGGTAGGAGATCAGACTAATGTACTGGCATCAAGACATTCATTGAGTCCACCAGGGGTAAGGGTCCCCAACTGGTGGATCCAATATGTTTCCTGTCTGCACAAGATCTTGAATCGATCGCCTCCCAGAGCACAGGGTGAAATATATTCCAGGCCCATTATTGTCATACATTTGGGGTCCTGATTATGTATAACTTTATAGTGTCGGGAAATACTATTCACAGTTAATCCCTTTATAACACTCCTTCTGTGCTCTAAGAAACGGGTGCAGAGAGGTCTTGTGGTGCGTCCAATATAACGTAGCCCGCAACCACACTGGATGCAGTATACCACAAATGAACGTAGACAGCTAATGTAATTCCTAACCTGATAGATATTATCTCTATTGGGAGAACTGAATTCGGACCTAATCTTCAAATGCCTACAGGTGATGCATCTACTCCGTCCACATCTATGATTTCCTATAAGGCCATTGAGAGCTAATTTATTGGAACCCTTTTCTGATTTCAGTTTCGTTGGGGCTATAATGCTCTTCATACTTCTGGCCTTTCTGTAGACTATTGATGCCCGATCTGGAAGAATGCCCTTTAGATGGGGATCACATCTGAGAACTCCCCAGTGATTGCTCACAATCTTTTGGATAGCTTTATAAGACTGATTATAGGTGGTGATAAATCTTAAATTGGATATATTAAGATATATTAAGACTAATTTATTATCATAACCTTTTTGCTTAAATTTAAGGCTGAGATGTTCCGACTGCTGGACAAAATCGATATCTCTGGAGCAGTTTCTCCTGATTCGGTGAAACTGCCCGAGAGGAATGTTATGTAACCACTGTTTTCGATGGTTACTAGACGCATGCACATAGTTATTTACAGAGACTTCTTTAAAATGAGTGGATGTGATGATATTGATATTTTCGTCAGATGTTAGTAGTAAATCCAAAAAGACTATGGAGGTGGCATCTATGTTAAATGTGAATTTCAATCCCAAAGGATTGTCATCCAATGATCTGAGAATCTCAAATAATTGAGCCTCCTCACCGTCCCAAATGAAAATCATATCATCTATGAAACGGCCATAGTACACGAGGCCCGCTCCAAGATGTTCATTTTGCCACACAAATCTCTCCTCCAAAAATCCCATGAAGAGATTTGCATAGCTAGGAGCGAACCTCGTGCCCATAGCGGGTCCACAGATCTGTAAATGAAAAATCTCCTCAAACAAAAAATAATTGTGATTTAAAATAAATTTAACACAATCCAAAATAAATACTTTATGTTTCTTCGGAATGCACAAGTCCTTGTCCAACCAATATTTCAATGCTTCAATACCCCTGGCATGGTCAATACAGGTATATAATGAGGCCACATCACATGTGGTCCATAAATAAGTAGACTTCCACTTAATGCCTGAGGTGGCTTCGATGACATGGAGCGTATCCCTAATATGTGACCTGAGCTTTGCTACAAAAGGTTGAAGATGGTAATCTACATACTGGGATAAGCTCGACGTCATCGACTCCACCCCAGACACAATGGGCCTGCCCGGGGGATTGGTCAAGGACTTGTGCACTTTGGGCAAATGATAAAAAATAGGTGTACGTGGATGGGGATTGAATAAGAATTTAAACTCTGTTTTAGAAATAATATCCTGAGTTAGTGCTATAGAAAGAAGCTCTCTAAGATCATTTTGATAACCCACAACCGGGTCAGATTCAAGGGTGATGTAAGAGGCCTGGTCACCCAGGAGTCTACGTGCCTCTTGTAGATACGCAGAAGTGTCCTGGATGACCACTCCTCCCCCCTTATCCGCCTGCCTGATGACAATTGAGGGATTTTCTTTAAATAGGTTTAATGCATCCAGTTCACCTTGACTGAGATTCTTATTATGATAATAAATTAGTCTCTGAATCTTTTAAGAAAGTCAGTTCCCTTGATAGATCCGAAATGTTGCAGGCATCTAAGAATAGGCAAGTCACATCTCGTCTGGGATATAACTCACCAGTGATTGCGGAAAATACTGGAATATCCAATTTAAGATTTATCACCACCTATAATCAGTCTTATAAAGCTATTCAAAAGATTGTGAGCAATCACTGGGGAGTTCTCAGATGTGATCCCCATGTAAAGGGCATTCTTCCAGATCGGGCATCAATAGTCTACAGAAAGGCCAGAAGTATGAAGAGCATTATAGCCCCAACGAAACTGAAATCAGAAAAGGGTTCCAATAAATTAGCTCTCAATGGCCTTATAGGAAATCATAGATGTGGACGGAGTAGATGCATCACCTGTAGGCATTTGAAGATTAGGTCCGAATTCAGTTCTCCCAATAGAGATAATATCTATCAGGTTAGGAATTACATTAGCTGTCTAAGTTCATTTGTGGTATACTGCATCCAGTGTGGTTGCGGGCTACGTTATATTGGACGCACCACAAGACCTCTCTGCACCCGTTTCTTAGAGCACAGAAGGAGTGTTATAAAGGGATTAACTGTGAATAGTATTTCCCGACACTATAAAGTTATACATAATCAGGACCCCAAATGTATGACAATAATGGGCCTGGAATATATTTCACCCTGTGCTCTGGGAGGCGATCGATTCAAGATCTTGTGCAGACAGGAAACATATTGGATCCACCAGTTGGGGACCCTTACCCCTGGTGGACTCAATGAATGTCTTGATGCCAGTACATTAGTCTGATCTCCTACCCTCTTGGATTCTCGTCGTTCTAAACATGGGAGTTTTAGACATCAGCCCTTTCCCTAGGTTCCTCTTTTTCCTCCACTCCCACAATCATGCAGTCTATTCCCACCCTACCTTTCCCCCCCAATTCCCTTTCCCTATGCATTAATCCCATTTCCCACACCCCAGTCCTTTCCCCTTCATCTATAGATAATGACTATTATAGTATTTACACTGATCCATTATTATCTTTATCACTTGATTAACAGTATAAATATATACTTTTACATTAATTGATAAGTTTTTGATAATCAATGATAACAATTTAATATTAATTCATTTTTATTCAATTAGTCCTTGATACTCTCTCTCTCTCCTCTCCATGGATAGTGGATTTCTAATCCTTTTATATTTTGAAACAAGTCAAGTAATATCATCTGGGGAGCATTTATAGCCCCAGAGAATTATGAGGTAGCTCTTTAGCCTATTTTGCAGCACCAATATAAATTGAAATAATGTATTTATCTATTATAAGTATTGCATCAATTATTGTAATCATCTGTCCCGGTTTAATATATGATGAATTAATATTAGCTCATTATACAGAAATATGTGATTTTATCTACCTTTTTTTTATATAATATATTTTTGTATGTATAATTGTTTATGGTTTGACGAGGATCCAGGGGATATCACAATGTATGTGGAATTTGTGATTGTAAATTTAATTTCTTTGTGTGTGAGTCATTTGATTTAGAATAAGGGTTAGGTTGATTCAATTTAGAATTCATATAGTGTATATATATATATATATATTTTTTTTTATATCCCCTCAGTCCAGAAAATCAAATCTAGTTTAGTTTGAATTATAGATTGTGTTATAGTAAATTCCAATTTTTTTATTTATTATATATATATACACATATACAGTATATATTTTCTGTAGCAAGAATTAATTTGAGCTTCAAGTATGTTTTTTCTATGTAAGCATTATGAGTTTCAGATCATTCCCGCATTATGTGTTGATTCTTATATGTAATTGTCCTTGATCTGTCTCCTTTCACAAGTCCAGTCGTTCGAAATTGTATGCATCTATGAATACCACCCTATTAGCATATTGCGGGTTTTCAATCATTCTTCTATTGGTTGCCAAACAATTGACTGACTATAAAGGGGCAGGACTTCATCTCAAGAACCATCAGCCCTTTGAGAAAGTCGCCCGTTGGTGACGAAACGCGTCAGGGATACTGAGAGCGCGATTACGTCACGACGACGCTGCGCACGCGCAAACCTAGCGTGGGAACTTTACAGCGGCCATTCGGAGTGGAGAGCTGATTTCTTGACAGCAAAGAGGCGGCACACGGCGTTCCTGGTATCCGGGTAGCAGCGGTGTGTACAGGCAGTCCTGGAGGAGCCCACAGAGCTATACCGATCTACAGAACCGGATGGTGGTGATATATATTCACAAACTGCCTTTTATACATTTTAATCTTGTGAGTGCGATTCTTTCCCTCCCCTTCCTCCCTTCCCCTTTTATAATAAACATACAGTGTTATGCTATGGGGCGTGCGCTCTCTCTCTTTTTTTGTTTTTAGATATTCGTGGAGGTGGTTAATCCCGTGTGAGAGCAGCCGAAGACCCCCGTGTTTACATCCTAAACCTCCTATTATGGACTAACTTTGAAGGACTGGTTGGACTTTTTTTATTATTATATATACATTTTTATTTCCTCTTTTTTAGCACTTTTTTGCACTTTAGTCAATTTTTTCACCATTTTTATGGTTGTGTGGTATTGTTTAGTATAATAAAATACAAACGTTATATGTTATATGGTTAATATTATTGCACATTTCACTTTAAAATACACCTATAGCACTATATACACTTCCTAAATTACATCTATAGTCACCTTAGTTTATTTAATCACATTTTCACATAGTACTGTTTTTGGCGCCATATCTTTTGCTCCTTATATATATATATATATATATATATATATATATATATATATATATATATATATATATATATATATATATATATATATTCACACACAGCAGCATCATTCAGTATGAGTATAATTTATATTTTGTTTCTTTGTACAATGCTATGTTCATGCTATGTTCATTGCTACTACTATAAAGATTTGCCTAATAAACTCGCCTCCCTTGTATATATGAATAGTTTCTAATCCCTGTTTACACAGCTGACGAAAGAGAAATGGGAAAAAAGAGATTGCAACACTGATTTAGTGAAAGCAAGGGAGAAAAAAATCCTTTTTGGAAATGGTAAGAGGTAAAAAGAGTGAGAGCAGCGGCAGATTTCAAAATCCGCCGTCCCTAAGCACTTACATATGCCGGGCGCCTTTCTGCTGCCCTCTTCCTCCTTCTGATTTTCAGCGTCAAATGACACAGCGGATGTCACCAAAGTGACGTAACACGGCGTCTCGTTGCCATTGTAACGCGACATCATGATGTCAATTGACACTGCGAATTGGAAGGAGGAGGATGGCACAAAGAAAGCGACCGGAATATATAAGTGACTTCCCATCAGGCCCGATATGCCTAGAGCGCGGCAAATGTATATGGGGCGGACATTTTTGCAGCCCCCAAATTTTGCCGCCCTAGGCCCGGGCCTAATGGGAAATCTGACACTGAGTGAGAGAGTGTAAAATGCAAAAGGAACAACACAAAGAGAATTGAATGAAGAAAGGGAGAATTATTGACCACAAGACTTATAAAGCAATTGCAAACAGTTTAAAAAAAAAAAACAAGGTTTTTCTTTAAGATTGCAAAATGATCATTTTGCTTCTGCAAAAGCAGCAACAAGGAGAAAAAGAGCTACATGAAAAAAGGTTCAGCAATTTGTTGCTGTATCCCCCTCTGCAGGCTAGTGTCTTATTTGCAAGATAAATAGGCCTGATCAAGTGTATGTGATGACACTTACATCAGTATACCTGTAGACGGACGTTCACAGAGGTAAACAATTGGAGACTTTATAAGGTGAAATTATAACGAGTCTTTATTGTGCCTTTTGCTTAACATCAGGAAACCATCCAAACAAGGGGGAAACACAGCTTCTATTCACTTGGGAGTGGTTCTAGTGGAATAATATGCAATTCACAACTCCATTAGTTAAGCATGTCTCCCAGCCCCATGCACATACCATGAAATGAACAGATATAAAAAGTCTTGTAATAAAAGTCTTATCTGTTACTTTTAGTTTGGAGGGAAAATCTTCTCTGTCCTAGGTTGCTACCTTTTCTTCAGGGTTTGTCAGCATTCAGGTTTAGATGTTCCCCCTGTGTCTTGGAAGCAGCTCTGTTGTGTCTTCTGGCAGAGCTCAAGACATGGTCAGCTCCAGAGATCTGTGTTCTCTTGGTCAGTCTCTCCTGGGAGACTCAAGAACCTCTGCTCTGTCTCCAAAGTTCAGCTCACACGTGAGCTAAGGAGTCACTTCCTGTCTCAAAGGCAGGCTTTTTCTAAGCCATCTAAATCAGGCAGGTGGTGTTAGTTAATTGCCTACCAGCAGTTAACCACCACACTGCTGGATTAGAGGCACATTTGTGAACAGGGATAAGTCCCCTGTTACAATACACTTCTAGTATATGTGCAGAGATGTACTTGCGCACAAATACGCAATAGTTTTAGTCTTTGTGACAGGAGGGGGTGACCAGACTCTTTAATAAAGGTCAAGCCTGCTTTGGTTACCCCTGTTCCGTGTATAAGGGTCCAAGAGAGTTAGCTCTTGGGCCCAGTAACATTGTATTACTATGTTATACTGTATGTAATAAATGTAAAATATTTTTTTTGTTTTTCCTTTTCCAAGCATGCAATGAAGCAGGGATTGCTACGGTATGAGTTTCAAGGTTTTTTTTTGCGGAGGAACTGTTGACAGAATGTGCCTAGGAGGTTGGGGTCTGGAGTTGTCGGTTCCCTTATAAATGTGCCAGGGAATCATGCCTGATTCTCGGATACAGGTAGGCACATTGTCCCGGCAATACTTCCCCACACAAGTGCGACTCACCACTAGGGTACCCTGCTTCAGCATAGCCCAGAAAGGAGAATGAGGCACAAGGATGAATAGGTATCCCTGTACCTGAGGAAATACCTAGGTTAAGAGGGGTACCCCAGCTAGTGCCATGGTGACCCACATCCAGTATAGGGTTTGTGGGTGCCCCAACCGTATATAAGGTTGAAGGGGGACTCTGAGAGTCCAGACTGAGTCCAAGGGAACGTGTGTGGGGAATAAGGCAGATAGAAATAAAACTACAATTTTTTCCTTGTCTGTCCTCTGTACCCAGAGACTCAGAATTGTATTAAAATATACTTTAATATAATGTAATGTGCTTGTTACATTCGGAACCGATGTCCAAACAGGCTGCCCGAGCTAACCTATAGGCGCCAGTGAGTCTGCTGGACATCGAACTTCAAAGCAACCAGAGGATGCCCAGAAGTGTGAATAGCATTTTGTCAGCGGGGAAAAGGTGTAGTACCAGGTCCGGAGATCAATGGCAGTTCTCCGGGTTGCCACTTGCTCTGCCAGACCTAGTGGAGCCTGTCCAGTGGGTGACATTGAGATAGCCAGGGAGAGAGGTGGCAGGCTTGCGCATGACTCTTGGCTATTTTGAATTTCCCACCGACCCGGCTTTTCTAGCTGGCTTGGCTCTGATTGGCTGCTTGGGAAAGTTCCCATGTGTTGATTGGCTGTTCACTTTTGTGAATGAAACCAAAAATACTGTAAGAATCGAAGAGCCAATCAGATTCGTGTCCTCCAACAGGCGGGCTTTTCAAAGTTGCTTCTGCGTGAATAGCAGAGCAACCGGCTTCGATTTTGAGCCTGAAAGCCTGCCCGCCAGAGTCTAAGTCCAGCATTTTGCTCCCAAGTTCTCAGAATCGAACGTAGCGGTTGCGGCTGGGATTTTATGCCAATTTCAGTTCCAGGAGATTTGGACTAGCTCGCTGTCAGGAGGGACAAAGTTCTCAGAAGAGAACGTACCGGTGGCATGTGGAATTTTATGCTGATTTGGGTTCCAGGAGATTCCGGGCTAAGTCCCGGTCAGGGTAAAATTGTCTCATAGAGTTCCATGCACCTAAGAAAGTCTAGTTTACGACCCCAGTCCCAAAGTAAGTGTGTCTTCTTGTCTGTATTTTGTGTATCATTGTGTGTAAGCGAATTTATGCCAAATAAATTACAATTTATTTAATTACCTTGTTTTGCTCAATGAATGATCCTGGTAAAAAGTTGTAAATAACCTGGTATTCCGTGACAGTCTTGAACAAGTATATTCATCTCCTGTGCACAGTAAACGCACAGTGTATAGTGGCCACATATTCGTTTATGTATCTTTAGTCCAGATCAGAGGTTTTCAGCCTGTGTTCCACAGAATGTGACCAAAGGTTCCTTAAGAAAAATGGAGTAGTGGCCATACAAAATTTTATACTGCAATGTTATAAATTGTAGGGTTCAAAACTGTTAGTTTACAATAAAAATATAATCCCTAACACAGCAATAGTATTTTTAAATATATTGGATATGTGGGCTGGGGTTCCATAATGTCACAATACATTTTAAATGAGTTTCAAATAGTCACAGCACATTCCTAAAAGCTTCCGTATTTCAATCTGCAGGCAAATCTGTAATAAAAATAAGTAAATAATTTTCCGAATGTAAAAATAAGTGTAGCCCTCTTTCCCCTTTATCTGAAGAGTCTACGGGTGCTGATATTACCTGTTGGGTCACAGAGATCTGAGCCTCCACCACTGAGAGGCTGGGGTATACCTGAGATACTAGATGACAGCGCCTCCACCTGTACGGGACCCCAATTGGTTGGGATAACCCCGTGCAGGAACAAATAATAATACCACATAGAATATAACAATAACCTTTATGACCTTTACCAAGCACACATATCGATATACACCTTAACCACTCTATAATGCATAAGAGGTACAATTGCCCACGCAGCATGCCCGGCTGTAGTAACCCACCACCGTGTTACACCACACCGTGTCCACAGTACTGTCCGAGGCCCTTGGCCACTCTACCATGTAAGTGTCCCCAAGTAGAACCCCCAGCCTTTAGGCGTGATCAGCGCCGTACTGTACAGTGTGTTGGTGCACTTTAGAACGATACCTGCCCGAGGTTACTGCACCCGGGTATCGCAGAATACAAGAGGGAATCCGTCCGGCCCGACGTCGTCATCCTCCACCGCATGGGGTGAATTCCGGCGTGGATAATATCACCGTCAAGATAGTCCCTGTGTCCTTCGTGAAGATCTGATCCCAGAACCCACCTTGCAGGGCTGCGCAGCGTAGCAGCTATATCCCTGACTACCAAATGGCTAATGGGCAGAGTCCTTACCTAAGGGCCTGTCCCTAAAGCAAACACAAACTCTACTCGTGAGTCGGGGCCTAACTGAGGCCTAGGGGACAAGGTCTGGCCTAGCCCAGAGGAGCACTGCTCCTTGGACACTACCTGACCCTCTGCAATCCCTCTTCCGACTGGCGTGATTCACAGCGCGCCAAAAGTATCCATTCCCTAGTGCAGGGGATCCGACCACGCTACTTGCTCCCTGGTGTCATGTGTGGTATGCCCCTAAGTATCATGGGGCTTGTAGTTCCCTACGGATTCCCCTTTGCTCAATCACACCTCGCGCACCTGCACTGCGCATGCACGGCACCTCGTGCATGCGCAACATAACTCAAAATGGCGGTGGCCGACGGAGGAAGCCACCGGAGCCTCCGGCGAGTCGTTCGCCGCTCCCTGTACCCGCCACAATGCTGCCCGCTCCTGTCCCCGCCTCCGCTGCTGAGTGCGACTGCGCGCGAATGTAAGGGGACAGAGGGGCACCGGGGGAACCCATGCCACATAAGTAAATAAAAAAAGATAAACTGCTACTAAAATAGATACATCTACATTCTAATGTTTTAAAATGAAGGCTGTCCCATGGGCCTAAACTGCCATTTTCCTTCCCTCTACAAAAAAATTAAATGGCATCTGACTGGCATGCATGTGTTTGCGGTGCTCTCATGTATGTGCATGAAGGTAAAGAGAAAGATTTTAAAATTATTTGATTTAGAAAGAAAGGTCAAAGAGATAAATATTTTTCTTCTGAGAGGTACGCCCATTAAGATGGTTGCTTAACTGCACAGCTCCTGCCCGACCATTCATAATCTAATGGCATCCTCCTTCCCGACTACAATGGCGTTACATCTAAAATGCCACAGTGCAACTCAGATGGAGGTTTGTCTGAAAAGGTCCATATTGGTAAGATCAGACCTTTCCCTGGGGTCTAGGTTTACCTAAAATGTGGCAGCCTATCATGTGACTGTGATCACTGTCCCATTGGTGTAGACATGAAGGAGATAGAAGTGAAGAAACGGAGCACTGACCAAAGCAGATTTTACAAGGTGGCCCCGTAAAAAAATATATTTATTCAAGTCTCATGGGCAAACAAATGCGCACACCTGTCTAAACCCAATTGAAAGCCGTCCAACTTGCAATCACCATACTGCATAATTGTGCCTGGGAGGGTTTGATTAGCTGAGCACCATTTTCTGGACTTTACCATCAGGCGTGAAAGCTGAAAGAAACCTGAACATAACAACTGATGAAAAGTTGCAAGATTACCTTTGGTACCCGCTACTATGACATTTGCAGATCGAGATGCAAGCTCTGACAGGATACTCAGGGCTCGATTATATCAGCGCACTGCAATGTGCGCACGCATCTGTGACAACACATTTGCGACATCGCAGAGCAACATGTGCACAATAACATTCTTCTACGCTCGTGGCTGGAGGGGAGACAAGGCTGAATCTGTTCTTTGATTGGACGGCTGCATCACATGACGCAGCCCTCACAACCAGAAAACAAATTTGGAAAACGTTTCAACTGTCACTCGCATTACAGTAGTAAGCGGCGCGACAGTCGCGGTAGGTATAAGCGCTTTGCGGGGAAGCATACTATTTGTTTTGGCACTGCATGGCGTCGCTCTGGACGCCGCCGCACGCATTTTCTGGTATAATCACGACCTCAGAGCTGAAAGAGAGGCTCAGGCTTGGGGTGAGTCCGCGCTCCGAAAAGGCGGAGACAGATGACCGTTTCATTGCCAGCCAGATACTACAGGTCAGCTTGTCATCTATTATATTAAACCTTACCTCCTTTATAAAGGAGATTGTTGAAATTCAAAATTGTACTCTACAGCAGCAAACCATGGGCCTCATGCACTAAGCGCCGAATAAATGCATTCGCCAAGTGCTCCCTATCGGCATGATTTTGGCGATTTGCCCTCGCAGTATTCAGTAAGGGCTGAATCCATGACGAATCCCTGCGAAAGCAAAACGCTGATGAGCCGGTGATTAAAAAAGCCTGGCTCCCGATAGCCTGGCGATAGGCCGTTTCTGGCGATATGTGTTTGCAGCAGAGAGCGATCTGCCGCTCTCTCTGTGCAAACATCGGCAAAATAAAAACATATCAAAACAACTTTTATTCATAGTGTACATGTGCAGGGGGTCTCCGGAGCTGAACCGCGTTGATTTCAGGTCCGGGGACCCCCTGCTTCCCGAGATACAGGCCCCTTTATGAGGTGCCGGTATCCCTCTGCATTTAAATGTCCCGATCACGTGACCGCGGAATGTAAACAAAGCAGAGGGATACCGGCACCCCCTAAAGGGGCCTGTATCTCGGGAAGCAGGGGGTCCCCGGACCTAAAACCAAAGCGGTTCAGCTCCGGAGACCCTCTGCACATCTATACTATGAGTAAAACACACATATAAATAAACAATCATTCTTTACCTTAGCGGCTATCCGCTAAGGTAATTAAGCAGCCTTAATGTATTTTTAATAATATTGTGTGGGAGCAGGGCGTCCCCTGAGCTGAACCGCATTGATTTTTGGCTCAGCGACCCCCTGCTTCCCGAGTTACAGGCCCCGGTAAGGGGAATCGGGTGCCAGTGTCGCCGCCATCTTTATAGAGCCCACGTCGCGTCTTGGACGCTATAAAGATGGCGGTGACACTGGAACCGATGCCCCAAACCGGGGCCTGTAACTCGGGAAGCAGGGGGTCCCTGAGCCACAAATCAATGCGGTTCAGCTCAGGGGACCCCCTGCTTCCGCACAATATTATTAAAATACATTAATGCTGCTTCATTACCATAGCGGATATCAGCTAAGGCAATGAAGGGGTTAAAGCATAATACAGTAATGGGCAAAATTACTATTATTCACTAATGGATAATAGTGCATTTGTCCATTTAAAATACATAAAGAACAATAAATACATTAAATACATATAGCACTCACCCTTGTCCGGCTGCCACGATGAAGGCCATCTTCATCTTCATCCTGCTCATGCCTCATCCGCTGCGGCAAAACAGAAACAAGAATAAAAACATCCAATGTAATGTCCCCTAACCCCTTAATCACCATAGCGGTTATTAACCGCTACAGTCATTAAGGGGTTAACCCACCCTCACCCACCACTCGGGATGCCTACATACCCTCCCACACTAACCCCCCACCCCGTGAGGCCTAACCACCCTCA